>NC_024311.1:11954057-12000052 GCF_000523025.1 Cynoglossus semilaevis | reverse complement strand
TTTTAATGTGATGTACTGTTATACATACCGAGTTGGATATGAACTAATGCTGCTGTCTTGTCAGAGGTCAGTGCCCAGATATTCAGCTCCTCCACTGACTGGACGTCCTCCAGTTTCAGCAGGTCCTCTTTGATTCGATCACTGTCCAGATGTCTTGGAACACCTGATGTGAGTGAAGACTCACGGTTATTACAGAGCCGGTTTGTGAAGAATAATGTACAGTCATGTGACGGGAGAGGAGGCAGAGACTCACCTTCCAGAACGATCACTACCGTGTCCTTCATGATACGGAATGTGGTGATGAGAACTAGAACAGAGAAGATATAGGTGCAGATGGGGTCTGCCAACTTTAAGTCCGGCTGTGAAGACATGACAGAAAGAAAAACACACGCCTATGAATATACTGTACTGGTTAAAAAACATACTGTGGTTCACTGTGATACACTGTAATACCATATTTATGACTCAATACTATGACTGAGACTTAAACAAATACATCATTTCATTCAAATTATTTTTAAAGAAAATAATCACATCTGGTTTCCTAGTCGGTTCCGAAGTGCAGCGGCTTGCCTCGGAAGCAGAGACCAGTCCTGGGTTTGATTCCCTGAGGAACCACATACTTGGCACCTGCCAGGGAGCAGGCTGTTGCAGCAGATCTGCTGCTAACACAGGAATTTCCCAAATATGGTATCAATGAAGTTCAAATTTTTTTAAAATTTATTTTTATTAATTTCTGGCACACCAGCAACTCTGATGCACACTCAAGCCCAGTAGGTGGCAGTAATGCAGCGAAAGTTCACTTGCCAGCCAGAGGATGCCTTGAATGAATTGAGTGATGGAAGTGCTACTTTATTTGGGTGTTCTTAAACAGCGCTAATTGCTTTTAACGATTACACATACTTCCATAAGCTGTCAGGTAATCACGTTTGGCAAACTGCTTTTCTCAGAAGTGGCGGTACCTTAAAGCGGACGATGTAGGCGGCGATGAGCACACCCACACTCTGGAGGAGGTCTCCCAAAGCGTGTATGAACGCTGCTCTGACCGCCAGGCTGCCGTGTGGCCTCTGAGGATGACCCGATGCATGGGGCTCTGTGTCCACAGCAGTTGGGGGGCCGTGTGAATGACCGTGGCCGTGAGAGTGGACGTGACCTCCTTGATTTAACAGGAAGCCCATTCTTCAGACAGATGAAAAGAACAAAGGTGGAGTCAACTATAAATAATAATAAAATAATTGGTACGATAATCAGTTAATCAATTCATTAAGTAGAAACATTTTCACCCAATTAAACAATGTAATTGCAAATAACTGTCTACTTGTGGCTTTTCATGAACCTTATGACACGTATGTACGGAACAGTTCTAATTGATAGAACAGCAAACAAGATAAACTGCATTTCGTGTCTTGAACTGTTTTATTTAAACAACGTCGGTTGTTAAACAGTTCACGACAGGATGTCAATGTGTCTTTACTTAAGTAAAGTTAATTAAGTTAAGTAACTATCTTTAATTAAGATAGTTTCTCATCCCCGCCAGTCAACTCCACTCCCCAAAATCAAACTTTTCTAAAATGTGTCTTAATAAAAATATAAAATTGTTAAATATTGTAGCAGGATAAATGTCCAGCTGAACTTTTATAGAACAGGATAAAATGTCTTCATTTTTCACATTGGGCACTTTGGTTAAAATGTTTTTGTCTGGTTAAGTCCACAAAATATGTCACAGTAACAGATCAAAGAAGGAAACATTTCAAAAGGTTAAAAAAAACTACAGTGAAAGGGAGCTGCAGTTTTTGTTACACTTTTGGTCTCATTTATTATGAAGACTTTGTGATGAAAATTACATTTGTATTCTTTGTAGTCGAAATATACACTTATTGACTCCTCATTTTCCACGATGCCCTCACTGAAAAACTGCAGTTATTTATTACTCAGCATCAAATTCTTGGCTCTAGAGTGCAGGCAGCACTTTGTACTTGTACCCTGAGCACATTTGGAACTTATCCAGACATGGATCCATGTCTTAAAAAGAAACATTGTATACAGAGATCTGGACTTTATCCTGCTGAGACCCGGAGAGAACACCAGAGGATTCAGTCCTCCAGTCTGTCACAGGGCCACACATACAGATCAACCACCATTCATGAGCTCTTTACTCACATCAGGTTGACAGCCACTCCAACAGCAGCAGTGATGAGCATGACATCTCCATCGATGTCAAAGTCCTGGTGGACCGTCCTCTGAACTGCCTCATAGAGCAGAACGGCTGTTAAAATGTAGATGAGCAGCACACTGACGACGGCAGACAGCACCTCTGTGGAAATAAAAGAAAATCACAGTCCTGTCAATAAATTATTCACTTATAATTATTATTATTATTTTTATACCTTTTAAGAAACCTCTGGACCCCCTCCACCTCCCTCCTCAAAGATCTACAGGCTAAAGTGGAACATTTCTCTAATGCTAAAAGACTTTTGTGGTAAAGGGATGTTTACACAAATCTCTTCAGAATGAATCAGTGTCACGAACGATGACACGTCGGCAAACACTCAATCCAGACAAACAAATTAAACACATTTAAAACAATAAGCCAGTGACAGAAATTGTAATACTTATCAACACCAGGTTTACCAAAGTCCAGAAACGTTTGTCAACTTTTTGAGTTGAGGCTTCAGTTTTCAATAAGGGGAAAAAAATCAGCCAGGCATCAACCACAACATCTGCTTTCGGAATCATTTTGTCGTGGATGCAAAAATGTATTGGGTTTCCCCCCCCCCCAGAACATTTGGCTTTTGCTTTCATTTGCTGTGGGGTATGGTATTACATGGCCATGTACATCATGTCAATATATTCACGTGGACAAAATCTAAACCAGTGATGATCAACTGGAGGACCATGGGCCGAAGGTGGCCTCCCAAATTGTCCAGTACTGGCCCTCGGACAAATGTAGTTGGGGACCACTGATCTAAACCTAAAGACTGACAACTGCTGACAGAAAAATTAGAGATTTTAATTCATGAAGTCTCATTGGAGGATTCAAAAATGGTGGCTTGGTTTTTTTTTGCCATGACTCTGAATTCCTACTGGTTGGTGATGTTCTGGTCACTGCTTCTCCAACGTCAGTTGTTACAGTTATTCTATAATCTGTTGCTGTGCACAACAATATAACAATATATGAACAATATAATGTGTGTGGTTCCTGTGAGGGGAGAGCCTATCCTCAACTGTACAACATCCAGACACCGTTCTAGGGTTGTAGTTGCTCTCAGCCCTGATTTGCACAATGTGGGTTTTGTTTTTGGACACGGCAGTGCCGCCTGCACATCTTGTTAATTTTTATGGTCAACCAATCAGACTTCACAGGTAAGGCATAGTACAACGACATAGAGGTTTTATCTTCTCAGTACAAACAGAAAAGAGTCCATAAAAAAGTGTAAAATTTACAACTGCCTCATGACATGGAGAACTACAAACCTTATCAGTCCAGTTTCAACGTCAAAGTCGCTCGATTGCATAAACATATTGATTTACTAAGCTGTTGTTTGAGGGGCTTTTCTCCCAGGCTGTTGCCAGACGACCTGCTCTGTTTGACTGTTTACACAAAATTTATTTAACTTAGCTACGGGTGACCGACTTGTCGTATGCGTCCTACTGGGACACTGGAGAATCCACCTGCTGGTTCAGTGTTATTCCATACCACCCCTGACTGTTTACAGTGTTTGGAAGACAGATTAAATGTTCATTCACGTGTATATGTCTAACCAAATGTTAAGAATAACGTCTGTAATCCGACCTGGGTCGGACACTGCTGACTAAGCACTTCTCTGGCCGCCTCGAAACAAAACACAGCAGAGAGAGAGAAAAAAAGGAGACAGGGGGAAGAGGGACTTTACCCAGGCGGTGCAGTCCAAAGCTGAACCTCTTGGTCGGTGGTTTGTTGGAGAACCACAGGGCCAGCAGAGAAAACAAAATGCCCACAACGTCCGTCAGCATGTGGACAGCGTCCGTCATAATTGCTAGGCTGTTTGATACATAACCACCTACAGAAAAAAAAAGAAAAAGACAGATGACTTATCAGAAATTATAAACGACATACAATGACTATTTACCCCTTAAACAGAAGGCATGAGTCAGTTCTACCAAAGCAAGAAATATTCAAATTCTAGTACTTTGTATGTTGACAGTAGTATGTAGAAAATATGTACACAATAAAGATAAAAATATATACGAATACAAAAAAAGTAAACATAGAGGTTGAAATGTGAAGAATATTTTCAATTGTTTTTAAAACAGAAGGAGTGATAACACAAGAAACTCTCCATGTTTGGACGTTAAGATGAGGATCTGGGCTGTTACTGGTAAAAGATGACAGTACTGCAACAGTACTAAAGACAAGCTCATCAAGTTTCAAGAACTGGATGGTGCAAAGTCTTTATCAAGAGATGAACGCGGTGCACAACACCACTGCTGGAACGATCAGATAACGGCACAGACTCCGTCTCTAACATTCATTACAGCGTCGCAGCTGTCGTTGTTGAAGAACAAGAAAAGAAAACAGCCTTAAATGCTTCTGGAACAACCTGTACCCCAGGTTGTTCTAGGAGGGGCTGAGAATGCCTCCAGTAACAACATGGAAATAGATGCACACTGGAAAATATGACTTCAAAATAGATGCACACTGGAAAATATGACTCTGGGTCAGACTTCATTTCATTAGACTTCTTTGACTTTAATTATGTTGGGTGTAAGTGTGTAAACACAGCTGTGCTTTAAAAAAAAATAAGAGGAGAAGAATTAGAACAAGAATAGAAAGAGGAGGAGAGGGAGGAAGAGGAGGGGGAGGAGGAGGGAGAGTCAGCAACAATCCTACAGCTCTGCAATCATAACAATCATACAGCATAGAGATGCACTGATTCACTGGCCAGAGATCAGATCAGATCATGATTGGCTCTGACTGGAAACAGTCCAGGTCAGCACACGCATTTCTACTTTTGGAGCCAATCATTTTGTGCGTGTGTCACTAACTACAGCATCAACAACAACATCCTTATTTTTCCGTCAGATGAAGCATTGCTAGATCTCTTTCAAGTCGTGCTGTGCTAGATTAGCATCTTGCTGCGGGCTAACTCTTAGTTTTGCACTAATGACAACTGGATAAGTAACTTCAGTTTAACATCTGTGGATTTAACTGCTCAGTGGACAGACACAGACTATTTGTCATGGATTTTGTCATGGATTTTGGCTGAGACACAGACTATTTGTCATGGATTTTGGCTGCACAGGAGTGAATAAGATAACGCATGCACTTTATTTTAAAAGTTTTGAATTTTACTTTTTGTATTTGTCAGCAAAAGGCAGCGGGAATCAGCAAATCCCACTTACCAAAGTATCAGGAATTGCAATCACAATCAGGGGGATCTCAAGTACTCAATGCACTAATTTGTTTTGAATAAACTCTCTATGAGCAGTTAATCACTCAGACCACAACAGCTGGTACACCACGATCAGGTGATCAGGTCACACACTATCAGCAGTCACCACCTTCTCCATTCTCACTAGGAGCCACTGATTTCCGAAGAAAACAAGGTTCCTGTTTGTCATGTGGAAAAACGTCGACGTAACTAATGAGAGGATTCTGACCGGATGTTTCACAGAGAGCAGCTGAAGGAAAACAGTGTTCTCCACTCAGAAACAGACACAGAGTTGTAGAGTCGAAACCATGTTGCTGAAGACTCTTGACTAAGCATTTCCAATCAGTAATTATAAATGCTTATTTGCATAATTTAAAAATAAATAAATTGGATTTTTGTTTGCAAATCTGATTGGCTGTCAGGAAGGTAAAAAAAAAGCTCTGAGAGACAAAGGAAAGCGTACCTATGATTTCTCCTGTCATAAAAAGGATATAAAGCACCGCTGCAATGACGAGCCTCTTCATCACCCTCCTTTGTTTGATCAACTCCCTCTTCTTGGTGCAGTTGTCACAGGGGTCCATGTTCAGTCTGGGGCTCCCCATGTTAGAAGAGGAGTCCAACAAGGAGTCGTCATCTTCGTCCGCCGCCACCACCATAGTGTTGACCGCCACGCCGTTGGACGGTGCCCCTGCAGAGTAATCTGACATCTCCCCAGACACCACCACCTTCAACTTGTTAAACTTGGGGATCTCATCCTCCACCAGCTCATCGGAAAAGTCAAAGGGCGCCGAGTCGCTCAGGTCCCAGTCGCTCCGCTCTCTCCTGAACACAGAGCGCACTTTGCTTAGGATATTACCGCCTGACATCTTTGACAATCACGAGGACCTTTTAAAACCAGCTGAGTTCACTCTCTAGTCTGCCTTCCTCTGAGGTAATCATTCATTTTTGCAGCAGGTTGGTTTCCACTGTGTCACCTGCAGCAGCCACAGAACAGAAAGGTAGACAAATTGTACTTGTTAAGAATTATAGCAGAGAATTTTAGAATTGATTTAAAAGTTGTGATATAGGTTAATACATCTTTTTAATAAAAAATAAAAATTAACCAGCAGGAAGTTTGAAAAACAGTCCACAAAAGCTTTGTGTCAACCAGGGTTATACAATGTCAGAAGGTTACTGATATACCCAGGAGCCAGTTAAAAGTGGCTCCTGGGTATATCAGGAAACATTCTGAAATTCAACTCTAAAATAAAATAAATATCATCATGCCTATACAAAATAAAGTTTTTTAGAGAGTCTTGATTATACAGTAGGCTGTTTAATATGGGAAATGATGACATGACAATGATGAGTATTGACTAATAAATGTTAATGTACATATATTAAAAATGTATAAGTATATTATATGACGCGTGATCCGCCTAAAATATTTACATGAAGGTGTGGTTAAAACTACTGTCAGGAACACTAGAAAAAAAGTAAATTACACAAAAGAAAAACAGTACATTTTGAGTGTACAAATAAAATTTTACATGTAAAAAAGTGTGTTTAGTCAGTGGGGTTTTTGTCTTTATTTTTTGGAAGAGAAGTGAATCTTCTGTAACTCTCACGCTAAGCAGACTTCAGACCAAGTCAAACATCCTTTTTCTCTGTAGTCGGTGGCTATGATGCACTTTGACAGCCACTTCAAACCAGATGCTGGCGGTACAGGATGTCGGCCATGATTAAACCGACACAAGTAAAACTTCTATCCCCATTCTATTGTTGTTAGTTTTTTCTTAAAAAAAAAAAAAAAAAACAAAGAAGAGAAAAAAACTCCAGTATGCTTTAAACAGTATGTTTAAAATGACACTCCCCAGAACATTTAATCTACTTATTAAAAAAATACTTTAACTTTACAGTATAGTATTCGTTAAAATTGTAGCTCTAAAAAAAATCTTGTAAGATGAAAAAATTAATAAAACAAAAAAAGGTGATTTACACTTTGTACGGATCCATAATTTAACCGCGACTGTCTACAATTTGCGAATGTGAATGTAGGCGTGAAGTGAACGGTCACGGACAACTGTCATTAAAAGCTAAACTTAAGTTCTCAAAAAAAAAAAAACAGTATATGCGAAAGAGTGAAAAGCTAGCTAATGAGGGTTAGCCATCCTCTCCTGTCCCTGTCCAACTAAAGACAGTCTTTCTAAGTGATGAAGAGTGTTGAAAAATGTCAAACAGACTCACCTGCTCCGTTTGTTCCGCTCGAACGTGAATTGGGAGAGTTAGGTTATTAAATTTAGTATAGACATCTGAGTCCACACAGACACTCACTCACTAACACCGCCTCCACACCCGGAAGTCTCGGTAGCAAGTTTGGTGTCGCTGACAGTCACGTGATGACGCAAGAGTCACATGATGAATGCTCGTTTCAGCGACACATCGGCCTGATTTCTTAGTTTTTGGTCTACAAATATTACTTTTTTAAAAATCCGTCACTGCTCCTGTCACTTACTTGAACAGGTAGGATAATGTTGTAGATGAGAAAGAGTCTAAATAAAATGTGTGGTCAGTAGGTGGCGGTATAAGGTCGTGAATCTGCCAGGCTAATGTGTTTCCTTAGCAGAACATGGCGATGTTTTGATTAAAAAAACGTGTTTTTATTCCGCAGGATTGTTGGAGTGACGGTCACGTGTCTGTCCACATTTTCAACATCGTCCTAGTAATGACGGTCACGTGTCTGTCCACATTTTCCACATCGTCCTAGTTAACTGAGTCGCTGCCTATGGAGGTGGACGGAATGGAAAACGAAGGAGGCTTCGTGCAGGCTGAAGGTGTGTGTGTGTGTGTTTGTACTGCTTGTCAAGGAGGGTTTCTGGTCTGTTGAAGTGACAGTCTGGTTGTTGTTGTTGTTGTTTTCACTGTGCAAAAGTATCCACATGGTGAAAGGATCCAGTCAGCACTAAGATCCCTCAGGTTCTTACACAAAGATGCTGACTGTTTAGTTTCCACTGATGAGGCCACTGCTATTACAGGTCGATCACCATAAGACATCACAGATACGCCAATGGCATGCTTACCCAGAATGCACCTGTGTGCTCCCAAATACTTTTCTCACACTTTTATTTTTCTATATATACAATCTTAGAGGTGTCAAATATATGGCCCGTTGGCCAAAACTGGCCCGCTTGATGAATTCAGAAAATAAAACACTCACAAAGCGTGAGTATTGTAATATTGTATGAAAGTATTTTCTGACTGTGTGTTTCTGTGTCAGTTGCCTTTTCTTAGTCAGCAAACAGTTACTTATGCATCTAGTGGGAGTACACAGTGGTTTGAGTAACCTGTCAGAGGAGTTCACTGTATAAGGTGATGAAAGTAACATATTTGGGTTCTGTTGTTACAGAATGTTTTTGTACTTTTCATTGTCTTTTTTTCCCATCATTTTGCAAACTAAAAAAAAAACATACACATTTCTTTTCTGCAGACCTTCAGCTGCCACCGCAGGACTCGACTCATTTGCAACTTTCAGGCCCTGAAGATGTTCCAGTCGTGGATAAGAAAGCAGTGGAGAGACTGACAGAAGGATTTCTCTCCTACTACCTGCCAGATCTGCAGAACTCGAAACGAGCACTTCAGGAACTTACGTGAGTGTTGTACAGTATATATAAATATGCATACATTCTTACCTACTAAGGAGGCAAAAGGAAACTAGCAGCAATATTTACAAGTAAATGTAGTAATGAAATAGTTTGAAATGTTATAAAAATATAAATACGAAAAACACACTTTTAGGTCAGCAAATTTAACATTTTACATTAATTATATATATTTTCACATGAGCCGCTAGAGGGCACTCTAGGCTTGTGTACCAGTATCAGCCACTTCTGCAATACTGAAAATTTACATGTTCGTTATTTTCACACTGACAGCCGCTAGAGGGCACTGGTGCGACTAATTCTGCCGAGCGACATATATGTTTTTTTTTCTTCATTATACATTTTGTGGCTGGTGCGACATAGTCCGGAAAATAGCGTATTAGTAGTAAATACATGTGCCTTTTCTGTATACAAACCTAATCTTTGTGACCAAATCACAGCTGAACTGAATCATTGATTGTCCGTCTCAACCAATCCAGACAGAACCAGCTGATTTTGTTGGACACTCTGGACCAGGAAGTCACCAAGTTCAGAGAGTGCAACACCATACACGACTTGAACTTACTGGTAAGTTCAAACTGCCTCTCAGTCCAGTTCAGAAGCGCTGGTTTAATGTCGCAGCTGTAACCACCAGAAATGTGTTTTAGTTCACAGAAGCGAAGGTTTATCACAATAAACTGGTGACCATTAGGAAGGAGATGATCATGCTGCATGACAAGACAACCAAGCTGAAGGTAACGGCTGACGTCCGACACCAGTGACCAGGTGGACACGGTTGGATAAAACTGAGTAACAGCTGGTGTTTTTTTTTTTCAGAAACGAGCTTTGAAATTACAACAACAGAAGCAGAGGGAAGCTCTGGAGAAGGAGCAGCAGAGGGAGAAGGAGCTGGAGAGAGAACGGCAGCTCATCGCCAAACCTGCCAAAAGAACATAGACCTCTGAGAACCACGGATTCAAGAACGGTATCGGCACTTTGACGTTTGGACCTTATTTATTACATATCAAGAACCGCTTTTCAATGCACAAGAACTTTGTGTATGAGTTTGTCTTACATCGGTTTGACTTTGCAGCAAATGTTTCACAGGAAAGTTGTTAAATACAAAACTATATGTTTATGGTTGACTGTTTTTTTTTTTTTAAGCCTCACTGACAGTTGTCTGCTCTGATGTGTAAAGGTACCAACGGCTGTAACCATTATTAGTCATTTCCTACCAAAAGCTTCATTTCTCCTATTTCTGAGACAGGAAGGAGAATGAAGAAGTCCTGTTCTCTGTCAGGTCACTTGACTTTTATTCTTAAATAATTTACTAAAAATGACAACAGTACTTTAAGATGTTAAAATAATACATGCATTTTATTTGTTATTATATTTATACATATATAAATATATATGTATAAATATATTTATATATATTTAATGTCCACTCTTTGATTTGAATATTATCATTCTAAGTATTTTCTAAATATTTTATAATAAAAAATACTAATAAAAGAATGATTGATTTTTTTGAAGAAAAGTCATTTTCTAGAAGCCTGACTTCATCTTTCTTTTTTTTTCTTCCATTTTCATGATGAGACTCCTGGTTTATCCTCACACTCACAGTACAGTTGAACACATTGTGAACAGTAGTGTCACCTTTGACCTCTGAGCTTCATCTTCAGACCTTCAGTTGTGATGTGACCAGTATCAGCAGAGACCAAAGATGATGAACTGAATCATCAAATGCTGGGTTTCACTTCGTCCTCTGCCTGGTATCATGGCACAGAATGGAGAACAGGCCCAGAGGAGACTGTTAGTGTTCAATGTAACAAATCACTTTTTTTAAATCAGTCACAGCTGCAATAGAAGTGACTGACTCTGGTTGTGTGGCTCAGGAAAATGTGTCAATTGTTAGTCACTAACACACATACAGCAACTGTACGAAGAAAATATATTTTAAATGTGAACTAAATGTACCTGGATCAACAACAATAATAAAATAACACAGTATTTGTGGAGGAGATTGACTTTGTTATGAATGTGTGTTTGTGAAATCTATGTATACATATATGTATATATATAAATTGAGTATATACTATATATGTGTGTATATATACATGCATATATACACACATATTTATATATACATGTGTGCATTATATATCTATATAATATATTATATTATATCGATATAAATATATTTATATCGACATATATGTGAATACACTGTATGTATATGTGTTAATATATATACTCCATATAACTACATTGTCCGTTAATCTTTGGTTCATTTACATTATATCCCACTAGGTGGCAGCAGAGACCTGCTTGTTTCAACGACGTATGTACATCTGCAGGACAATTATGAACTGAAACAGGCGACTGTTGACCAGCAATGTTGTACTGTGGTGGGCAATATGGTAATTAAATGATTAAATAATAGTCAGAACAATATGTGGAATATTTCTAATATATTAACACAGAACACAAGAAAGTGGTGAGGTCGACTATGGTTCTGAAAATGTATAAGTTATAATGAATTTATTAATTCTTTACCGACCATTAATTGGTTCAAAGCTGCAGGAGGTGAAGGCAACAGAGTTTATTATTAGATTTTTTTTTTTTTTTGATAGATTGACGAACTTCTGACGTGGATCCGTTTGGGGATTTAAGCTTCTTTAACGTCAATATGATCTGGTTTCTTTGCTTTTCGTTGACAGGAGACAAAAACATCTGAGAAGACTGTAATTTTGAGGTTTGGAAATCACCGATGCACATCCCAGTTGCATCCTGGATGTTAGTTAAGCGCAGATGTCACCGCAGAGGCAGCAGCTCGGTTGAGCTCAGTCACATGGAGGTCTCTTCACAGACCTACTCATCGGTACTCATTATTACTTTGAGTGGGGGAGGGGTGTTAGAGCGAGGATCTAAATCTGGGGTGTCAAAAAAATTAATGGAATACTACAAATATGCCAATATATAGGGGCTATATACTGGTGGGCCAAATCTAGTACATATTTGGTATGATCTCGAGGACAAATATAATGACACCGCGGATCAGATTTGGCCCCCGGCCTGAGTTTGACATATGATCTAAATCATGTGTCCCAAACGTTTTTTCTGGGGACCCGTATTTTAAAAGACAACCTTCAAGTCAATAGACATTATTCGTAAACTCCTGGGAAACATGATGGGAGACGACCCTAAAAATAAATCTCTTGTGACCCACCTGAGGGTCGCGACCCAGTCTTTGGGAAACAGTGATCTAAATTGTCCCTGATCCTTGATGGTGTTTCTCTCCTCCATCTACTGACACAAAGTCACTGGTCAACGCAGAGCAGAATCCTTCAGACCGACAGTCTCTTTGCATTTCATGCCTTTTGTCGACCAATCAGACACAGCGGACGTATTAAACGACGTTACATTCCACACTACCATGCACTTGGCCCACTCCCTTCTTTTCACATAAAGCTTTAATTCTATCTTCAATGCTGCTGCAAGAAAGTCGGTCAGAACCAAATCGGCTCAGCCCCCCCTGCCCTCCCCCAACGTTTAGAAAAGGAAGTCCACCACAGTGTGGACAGCGAGGCCTCCAGATTTAAGAGTTGAGGGGCGACCGGACCAGGACTGAAGGCCAGAACTTAACGTCTGTGGTACAGGAGAGACCGCACTTTTGAAAATAGTTCTAAGTACTGTACCTTGAGTCTGTGTTAAATATAATGACTCCATACATGGACGTCCTGCTCTGCCACGCTCATTAGTATCAGTCGCTCTACAGAATCTGGGTCAGTACTATGTCAACACCATAAAACATCTGCAGCTCAGACGGCACTGTCATAGCAGTAATTCATACTACATACTACACGTTAGTACTTCATATCGAGTAGACTCGAGGTTTGGAAAACCTGCACATGGCTAGGTTTTTTAGCATAAAATTTGAACCTTTGTAGATTTGTTTTTGGAATTTGAACCTTTGTGGATTTGTTTTTGGGGTTTTTTTTTGGCTGTATCAGGGATGGAAGTATTAAAAGTCATAAAATTAAATAATATGAAAAAATGTGTAAAAGTTTTATTGATATTTATTAATAGACACAGATTCAAATTAATAATATAAAAACTTAAAAAAGAAATGTTTTAATGACATTCTACATCCTTATTTCTAGGCCAATTTAAAGTAGTATTTTAAGCAGTAGTATACAGTAATACTATAGTATAGGTATTGTACTAGAGCACAGGAAGAACAGCGTCCAGCTGGTGTCGAGTCCTTATAGTCCAGACTAAATCTGTCTCTGGTTTCTTCTCATAAAAAACTGTTATTTGCAAACAAATAATACTCACATACCACACAAACAGACCACACGGGGACCAACACACACTGGACACAAATACACCCGTCAAGACAAAGAAACGGAATAAAGACCCGGTTACAGAAAAAGATGCGAGTCGTCTGGAGTGCTACGTGCTAACGTAGGCTGGCACCGAGACCAATGTTGTGTTTACTGATGATCATTTATAGCAACAAGGACAAAAAAAACATAACAAAACAACTCACATGTTTTGGAGCCCACAGAGTTTTGTTTATCTATTTGTAAGTTTGTATTTTGAAGAGGGTGTAATGGAAAGATACAATTTAAAACTAGGTGTACAAGTAAATATGAATATTACTACGACTTCATAAAGTGTTTTGATCATCTCGTTACAGGTGAATCATTATCAACCTGACATCAGAGCAGAGGTGGATCAAAATGAGGTGCAAAATGTGACTAGTGGTCGGGTTGAGTATTGGTTAGATTTAGAAAAATGGGCAAAAAAAAGTGAATAAAATGCAAAAATGCATGAAACAGAAGGATGGACATCAGTCTTTATCATGTTACTGCAGTTGTGCTTCAAGAAAACTTCTTCAGAGCACTGAGGCATCTGATTGGCCTGTCGCCAGGCATTGCACTATTTTTAGGGCGCACATCATTTGGCGAAACCCAGTCATTGCGTCATCGGGTTTTAATTATTGGAGGAAATACCCATAATTATGCTAATATTGGCCGATATTATCGGCCGGCCGATATAATTTACCACTTTGTTAAAGTAAATATTATAGTTATTGTTATTATTATTATCAGTATTGTTATTATCATTCCAGGACGTTGTCTGAGTTCTCGTCTCTGTTATTACAGCAGGAGAGGTGGTGTGAGGCGCTGGCCGTAGAAGCAGCTCAGCGGTTTCTCCTCCAAGCATTTGGTTTTAACTTGCCTCTGCTTTTAGAAACTTGGCCGTCACGGAACACACAAACCCCCCCTCGCCAAAGCCACAAGTGAGTCACAGACATTGGGCAGCAGTTGATGATGGTGTAGCAGGCGACCTTCCTGTCTAAGTAAACAGTGATTCAGACTGGTGAGGAGTGGGAGGCTGTGGTCTGCATCAGACTGGCTACACACCAGCCCTGTCTCAGAGCCGCCAAAACAGGATACGGTCATCTGGCCCACACTTATAGCCTGGGTTGCATCATGTTATTATTCCCTCCAGGTTGTACAGTTCGGTCGTCCTGGTAGTGTTCACGCAGGCATGTGAAGAGATAGACGGATGTTCTGGAAAACACATCTCCCTGTGGTGTTTTTGAACCAGTGTGTTCTGAGTGAGGCTGGTTTTCCTTCTTAACCAGGA
This sequence comes from Cynoglossus semilaevis, assembly GCF_000523025.1. Classification (NCBI taxonomy): domain Eukaryota; kingdom Metazoa; phylum Chordata; class Actinopteri; order Pleuronectiformes; family Cynoglossidae; genus Cynoglossus; species Cynoglossus semilaevis. The sequence goes on along the minus strand of NC_024311.1, from coordinate 11,985,363 downwards.
CTTATATAACTCTTCATACGCAGATCAGTGACATGGACAGCATTAGTCATTTGTTTTTTTTTCTCAAATGCATGGAAATAAAATAATCTGCAACTCAAACTTCACATCACAGTATTTTAAGATAATTATAACTTTATTCAATGATTTTAAATATACAGAAGAAACTAGAGTTAGAAACTTCCAGAAGTCTGGTCTTCCTGCTGGGAAACCCATTCAGAACAACACACAAATTTAAAATCCAGTATTTCTGTCCACCACGACCTTTTTCATAAAGACTGAGACAAAATGACTGAGAAGAAGTGACCGGAGATTAATCATTGTCGAAATGTTTCACTGACAGAATATTACACATGGATGGTTCCAAAAGAGCAACCTGGAAGTTGACTATAATAAGCAACGATGCACCGGGTCGTGAACAAGGAAGGTTCTGTGTGCCATAAAATAAAACATAATAAAAACTAAAGCTGAATTTAGTATCAGATCCAAATGTAGTAACCTTGAACTCCTGGAAAACATTATGTGAGACAACCCCAAAAAAATATCTTACTACCCACCTGAGGGTCGTGACCCAGTCTTTGGGAAACAATGCTGTAGAGGGTGCGGGTTTCCTGTTGAATACTTCAAATAATAATAATAATAATAATAATAATAATCATAATAATAATAATAATAATAATCATAGTAATAATACACTATTGAACCATAAGCGGACACTATTTAACCAGTGCAATTAAAACATGGACCAGAGCATTCAAGTTATGTCACGCCAACATGTACACTGGCCCTATGTTTACCACCACTCTCATAGATTCCAGCACAAATGTTACAGTCAGAGCAACAGTCGGAGCAACAGTCGGGCCTCTACATCAAGTCATTCTCCGAGTGACACAAAAAGACTTGTCTGTTGTCGTGCGCTGGTGTCGTTGTTGATTTTCTGGGCCACAGACCGTCATGTTGTTGCTGCCCTGCGGGAAGGTTCTTCCTGAATCCACTTGCACTGCACGTAAACACAGACAGAGCGTGCGAACCACAGCCTTCACGGAGCTGTTTTCACGTCAGCGCCACCACAGGTGCAGCCCTCGTCTTCCCTCCATTTTTTTTAAAGGTCATCATTATTAAATCCAGTTCCTATGACAAAACAAATCGTCAGAAGGAGGGTTTTATGGAACTCATGTCTGGTTTCACGGGCTCCTCGCTGCCTGTGGTCAGAACGGTAAAAATAGAAACAAGCGGAGGCTGACAAATGAGACTGAAGAGTCTGAAGAGTGTGGCGGAGGGAAAGAATGACTTGATTAAGTAAATGCTTTCTTCTTCTGGGCTGTTTTTGTTATGTAACAGAAAAAAAAAGAAAAGAAAGAAACATTTTTAAAGGGCACATAGCAGAGCCCTGAGCGAGACAAAGAAACTGTTTTGAATCGGGCGGCCGCAGAATCACCTCAGCTGCCAGGGCCGTTAGTGGGCCGTCTGGCTGGGTCCTGACTGACCTGCGTGAGGTACAGAGATGTTATAATCCCAGCCTGGCTGTGAGGACTCAGAGGTCTGGAGCGCAGGATTTATGGTGTTGTTTATACTCTGTGTTTGAGTCAACCACAGCAGACTGTTGCTTCCTCTGTTCTTTTTGGATGCTCCGTGGAGAGGTGTGCTGGGTGCAGCATAAACACATGTACGCCCAAGCCACACACACATACACACACACAAAGACGAACCAGTGAAAACCAGTACTGCCCTCTAAACCGTAGCGTGGTGGTTGCAGCGGTTTGGAAGAACGCAGGGTTTGAGTGTCGTCCATAGGCAGCACGGGTGTCAGAGAGTGCTGTGCTCGACCACCATGGTGTTATTCATTCGTGAAGTATAGTGTTTGAGGACAGAGGGTTCACGGTAACTTAGTTAGAAACCACGTTATGGCAAGAATATTGTTGGAATTCAATGGTTTTAACTTTAACGTTTTTTCCAATTTTAGATGTTTGGGATTTTCCAGCTCATGGATGTGAAACAATGATTTGATCAAGGTTTTTATTTTAGGTTATTGTCCATCTTTGGTGGCCTCTGTAATCTGTGTATTTCATTGGAAAAAGGGAGTTACTGTCTACATATTCTCTCATTAACTGAGACATGACTGCAATTAGAACTAGCCAGTCTTCAAGGTTTTTATTTTAGGTTATTGTCCATCTTTGGTGGCCTCTGTAATCTGTGTATTTCATTGGAAAAAGGGAGTTACTGTCTACATATTCTCTCATTAACTGAGACATGACTGCAATTAGAACTAGTCAGTCTTCAGTCATGTATCCATGTATCTATCTATCTATCTATCTATCTATCTATCTATAGCCACCTAGCTAGCTAACTAGCTAACATTTAACCAGGGTTGTGAATGCAGAGAACGTAGTAGTCAGTGAAATGTCAGCAGCTGTGTTTTAGCGCAGACACAACAACAGGTCTTTTCTTCTTTTCTTCTTCTTCTTTTTCTTTTTTTTTCCAGCCGTCCATCTTATATAACAGCTTATCTCTCACAGTCACGTCCACACACAGCAGCCTGTACATTCTGTAAGTTGACACCTGCAGTGTAGTGTTAAACGACTTAGATAAGCTTTGAGGAAATTAACACCACCTCCAAATGTCTTCAACATATTATGAACTACTGTTGACTTGGCACCTCCAAATGTCTTCAACATATTATGGACTACTGTTGACTTGGAAACACACACATGCACAGACACACACTAATGCCAGGTCAGGGCACGGAGAGACAGGCATTAAAGCAACATTAAAAATTAGCTGGTAAAAAAAGTAATATTTACATTTGTATAAATGTAAAAAAAAACACACAAAATGATTACAAAAGTTCATAAAAAGTTACAATTTTCACGAACTATAGCAAAAAAATTTGAATCACGGCTAAAATTCTCCAAACACACACGTGCTGTTCCGTCTGAACCAGAGAAAACTTTGACATTTGTTGTGTGAAAAAAAAAAATCATGACAATAAAACTCCAAGATGTTTTTTGGCAAATGTAAAATCCTAGTATGAAGTATAATTTAAACGTCAGCCTAAATTTACACCTTTTCTGTTTTGAGACTACTTTTGGCAAACTAGTGGTCATCGTGAGGTCAAGCAATGGAGAACAATGGCCAAGCTGTATCCTTCCACAGTGTTTGTGGGCCAGATCACTGCGTCATATGGGCCATGTGTGAACTAAAAAAATCTAAAAAATCTAAAAAATGATACATTTCTTGCCTGAGTGTAACCTTTTTAAAGTGATCTTTTAGTTGAAATAAAAAGGTTTTTAAAAATGGAACATAATAAATAAATCTGACTGAAATGGTTTCTTTACTACTGACTGACTATATTTTATATGGAACAGTGTGTTATTAAACCTAGAACCATGTATATATGTACCTTTTAAGACCCCATCTGCATAACCTACATGGACCTCCTATGGGCCACGGGCCCCCAGTTGAAGAATTAACCGAAATATTATTATCATTATTATTATTATTATTATTAAATATATTGTCAAGAGGTGTCAAACTCATTTTCACTCATCATCCTCATGGTGTTTATTATAAGACTTGGCGGGCCACATTTGGCCCACGGGCCTTGAGTTTGACACATGTGCTGTATGTATTTAAGACTGTGAGAACACTGGATAAAACAGCACATAGAGAGAACATTTTTTGAGAAAGTCTATCATACTCCCCAGGCCCCCCGGGAATTGAACCGGAAACCTTGACCTTGACGTAAGGCAAAGCCTTGAACCGCACTCCAATAGTTGCGTCTTCTTGTTACAAATAGGTCCAGTTGCTGGAACTTTCTATCTCAGGTTTGTCGTCAATGTGTAAAAGCTGTGAGTTTTGACAGCTGCTTGAGAGAAAGTGTGTGTGTGTGTGTGTGTTTATTCAGCGGGCCCAGACACACCCGTGACTCACGCTCCTCTCAGTGTTTGCACGCAGCTTTCGTGGACTGTACTTTTCCTTTCCACAGGAAACTTCTGTACTGACACCAGGTCATTAATACAACTGCGGCGGCCGCTGCGATGACGCTGCGCTGCGTAAATGCAAAGCTGGTTTGTTATTCATCACCAAGGCTAGGTCTAGGAGCTACTCTGTGAACTTCTTCTTTGTGCTGTTCTGCACATCTAAATGCTTTGAGCTGCATTACTGCCATCTATGGGGTGTATTTTATACTGGTCAATAACTGCTATCAAGAGGAGAAGAGGGAAGTTCCAATCATTCAGACCCAGTCGATGTTCATGCGACAAATTTTATTTTAATTTCTGTTTCTTAAAAACACACAAAGTATATCCAGTATTTTTTAGACACAAAGACAGGGGTGTTGTGATACACATGTTGTCTAAAAAATATGAATTTATATTAGGGATGTCTGATATCGACTTTTTGCCATAATCCGATATGCCGATATTAGCCGTACACTTAATTCCTGATTCCCATATCAATCGATATTGATAAATGCAAGAGTCTCAGGAACCTACCAGCAATTCCAGCATATTTGGCAAAATCCAAAAATTCCGTTATCAAATGTTTTATTATCGGAGGAAAACCTGATAACGATTCTCACCGATAATACGTAATTATGCTAATATTATACGAAAGCCGATATTATCGGACATCCCTAATATTCATTTTTGGTCCTGGCTCTCATTTATTACTATATTAATAGGTTTGGCTCTGGGTTGTCGGCCTCTGCTCAGGGCTGTTGCTCTGTACATGGAGGCAAATATATTTTTTATTATTATTTTGTAGGCAGTTCGCTGCAATTACATTGAGATCAAATGAATGTGAACACAAAGCAGGCTTTATATAACCAGGCTTTCAGCTGGGTTACATGTTAAGTCTAGGTTTATTTCTGTGAAACTGACTTGAGCGGGTCTGGATTTAGATAAGCGACCCTCTCGCTCTTGAGGTCACAGGTTCGAGCCTCGTGACTCCACTTATCACTTCCACCAACTGTTGCCGGGGAGTGAGATAGTGGAAGTTGCCAGTTCATCGCACCTGACCCGGCACGCTGGGTGTGTAACCCAGGTTCAGTTACACAAGTTATAAATATTCATTCATTTCAGAAAATGAAAAGTTTATTTTGAACTTGGATTTATTATTATTTGTTTTGGCAATATCACAGCCACTGTTTTACTAATGGATTTTTTTAAAGGTTCAGCTTTTTTTCAACTACAAACTTTTATTTATGGCAAGTTATATAGTTTAGTTATAATATGGTCACTGCTAAATTGGAGGATGTTTAAATAAACTTTTGGCAAAAATTTTGGCCAATGACTATTTTCACCGTTAGCCGTGGGTTTTTTTGAGTTTGTGAATTTTTTAATTTAGATTTTTTTCCCCCATGACTATTTTCACCGTTAGCCGTGGGTTTGAGTTTGTGGATTTTTTCCCCCACTGTATTTAATTAAATTGACTAAACCTTTAGTTCTCTTGAAAGTTGAACAAGGTCATGTCCTGTGGACACCTCCCTGGACCCCCGACCCAGGACTTGTACAACAGATGCAGTGAGGTACTGTGCAGAAATGGCGACGCAGAGATAAACAGGAGGATCTTTTTTTATTGACATCAGCAACAAAGTGCAACCATCCTCTGAAAACATCCAGCTCGCTTTGGAGTGAGGCTTTAAAAAAGCAATAAATACAGCAGATAGAAAATCACGTCAGCAAGAAATGCTGTAAAATTAAACATTTACAAAATAAATGTAAATAATGTTACTCATAACAGCCAGGAAACGGGCTGCTAGGTTAAAAACTTAAGGCAAGGCGGTCTTATGCTTGCAGGCTGAGTATATGCTCTTCTTCACCAAAACGTACAACCTGAAATACAAAATAAACAAATAAATAAATAATTATCAAAAAATTCTACAAGCATTTCAAAATATTGTGAATGAACATCTCATTTTTCCTCTTCTTACCTTTAAAATGTTGTCTGGATGTTATTCAGGATGTCACCGTAAACAAAGTTGAACAGCTGCTCCTTTGACTTGGTTCCATCAATCTGCACTGTTATGAGAATAAAAAAAAAACAAAAAACATTATTTCAAGAGAAAATCCTAAATTGGAAACTGCTGAATACAATCAACTTTATTTTTTTTCGGGTTACTTACAAACGTCAACACCTGATACCTCCATGGCTGTCTTGTGTTTCAAGTACATGGGCCAGACGTGACCCTCGAACAGGCCGGGGGGGTCTGGCACCGCGTAGTTCCTAGAGCTGCACAGAAACAGTACCCATTACTATAGCAGTGATTGTGAAGACTCCAAGTACCGGTTCAAACCAGGGTGGAAAACATGCCTATACTTACCACCTCCTCTTTTTGCATTCTTCATATGGGATGGAAATGAAGAAACGTTGGTCCAACACGTCGATCAATGGTCTAAAGGATGGAGATGAAAAGTCCATTGATTGACTGTCACACTGACCAAAAAAAACCCAAAACAAAACCAACCAGGCCAGGCGACAGTGTTTACCTGTAGGTGTAGAGCAGAAAGCCCTCGACGATGAGGATGTGAGTCTCCTCCTCCTTATCGTCAGACTTTGGGATGATGTCGGTATCCAGGGTGTTATTAACGCCATGCGACTTCTCGAACTTCACCGGATTGTCCAGCCATGCGTAGATGGTGCTCATCATGGCATCCATATCCAGAGCAGTGATGACTGATGGAGGGAATTGATGAAGCAGTGAGGGCAAGGGCAGAAAGGACCAGAGAGAAACGTGTAGAAGGGTTGCAAAGTGAGTAAAAACAAAAAAACAAAACATTGTTTAGTGTTTAACTTGGACTGGGCTGCATGCACTTCCCAAATTAGTCTGTTACAGCAGCAGCAACGTACACCAACACACCCACCAGCAAGCGTACAAACACGCACACCCATTAAAAACCCAAGCTTACCATCGTACTGCTTAAATCCATCTTCACCAACTTCAATCTGATCCTGGGGCTGAAACATACATCAATAAGATGTACCCAGGTACATGGCAGGAGTGCTACACTCTGCTACATGGAAGGCTCTGATAGTCTACACAAAAGCCCCCTCCTATCAACATCCCACTGCCCTAATGTAGGCCTGAACTACATAAAGTTGGTTTACTGTATACAGAATTCAGAAGGTGCATGTGTGTGTGTGTGAGACTCACCTTGAAGAAGTCATCCTGGTGGACCACACAACAGTTTGGAAGGGTCTTAATGAGCCTGTTGGTGAGGGTGGTTTTCCCTCCGTTGGTCACACTGAAGAAAACAACAAATAAAAAAGTCATTTAAAGAGCTGAAAGGCTGTAATATTAAAAACATCACGGACAATGCAGTCGAGCACGTCACATTAATAACGGAATATTTACCATATTGTTATTCCACTTTTTGTATACAAGGTAACAGGAACTGCTAATTTTTTTCCTTATGCTAGTTAATGTAAAGGTATTTTTCAGTTTAATGTTATGGTCATTTAGAATTTTTATAAATATTAATTTTTGTTTAGTTGCCTTTTAAAAAAAAAAAAAAGGTATCAACTGCAGTACAATAGAAAATAATACCTTGCTCATGTTAGTGCCAACACCTTTTGTTTACAATGGATTACAATTCTGAACTTGTCCACGCAGTGAAAACAATAGTCATTATCCAATGAATGGCGGTAAAGTGAATTCCATTAAGTTGTGAGACTTAAGAACGTGTCATTTTGAACCAAAATCTATTTCCTACATTTAAAAAAAAAACTTTAACATTAAATAACACATTTGTAAACATACAAAAACTTAATCTCTAACAACGAATGATGACGTCATTTTAGAGTACGAGAACACACTGTTCTTTTTTTTTTTCATTCAACGCTGCACCTTCATGACATAATTACTATACAAGTACCTCTGAAACATTCTCGATATATAACGATTAAGTTGAAAGTATGTATAAAAATGTGTTATGATCATAATTATACTGTTTTTCCTGCACATTTGTCGCCAGTATTTACATTTCGTCAGAATGTGGGTCAGTTGGTCAAAGATGGCACACCCATTCCCATTCGGATTCTTATGGTCAGCGTCTCGATTAGTCGGTCAACTTTAACCGTATTTGACAGCACCGAGAGCACAAGATAATCGACAGGCATTACACGAACGAACGACAGAAATGTGGGCATTGAAAATGATGCAAGTGCAGTTTTTTTTCCCTCCACATGCTTCGGCCGCTTAGAGCCCGACAGCTGGGCTGCGCTGTTAGCTTAGCTTCTGAAAGCATGAACACAGTGACTTCCGTAACGGCGCACTCACCCGCCAATGCCAATGATGTACTTCATGTCGTCAGGTAGGATGGATTCCGGAGTACAGAGAAAAAAATCGTCAAGAGTTGAATAAAACCGGTGCACAGTTCTCAGTGATCGAACGGGAAGAAAGCTTAAAAAGAGAAGGTTGCAGCAGGAAACGTCAACTACTCGAGTCCTCCATGGCAGCGGAAGTTTGAGTGAGTAAAGTGTGCGCGGTAGGGAGCGACGGTGTCACTCGGACGACAAGTCTTCCAGCAAGAGAAGGAACACGGGAGAATCCTTGCTACACATACCGGCTCTGATACGGTGATTGGCTATTTAAACCCTTCAACCGCACGGTGGAGCCAGAAACAGCCAATCAGAAGCCAGGGTCACTACAGCCCCGCCCTCCTCCAAAATCTAATCAGGGATCATGCATAAACATCCCGACTCGTGATGTAATTACTTTTAAACCAGTTGCAATGAAAGAAAAATACACGTTAGAGAGAAGTATTTTAAAGGTAGTGCCGGGAGAAATATGAATCACACAAACGTTATATTCTCTCGTCCCATTGTGTTGAGCCGCTGGAGAAATACTGGGATATTTTTGCAAATTGTACCTGCAGTAGTACTACCCTCTACTTGTGTAAATTTTTTACTTTTTAAAATATAAATGATTAGAACATACAGTAAGAGGGAGAAAATAAAACAGTTGTTCTCAATCTATAGCATTGGTGTATTTCTGACAATAACAAAAATGTATTGATGGGTGTATTTCTATTTTCTCAGGATGTCAGTTGCTATTAAAATACAAAAGAAAATGATTGGGTGAATAATTGGGTGATGAGAACCTATACATCTCTGAAGTTTTATATAGTTTTATATTTATTCAAATTATTTATGTATAAGATTCGGAGTTTTGTTGCAACCATTTCAGTTCAGTTATATAACTAAGTAAATTACAGTATTCATAGCGTGTTTATAGCGCCCACTGCAGGAAGTAGAATGTTTTATAAACAAGGCAATTAAAAGCCTAAAAGTAATAACGAAGAGGACACACGTAGTACTGGCCAAACATCAGTCAGCTGCGGGTCATATGACACACAGACTGAATAACTAAAAAAATGTAAAAATAAAAAAGGAGTGTGGCCATAACAAAGGAGAAATATATCTCAGTAAAACAAACCAAAAAAAAAAACAACAACCAAAAAACCATCAAGGCTGAGGAAGTGTGGAAAAATATTCCAAATACTGGCCTTGACAATAACAGGAAACAAAGAATGTCCACGCTCATTTTCCTTGCAGTCTGGCTTGTTTTAATTAGCTCCAGTGACAGAAAACAAAACATTTTAAATTCAGTTGAAAAAAAAGGGGGTTTGGAACTGTTTCTGTTTACAACCGTGGTTATGCTATTGCCCAACGACCACCTTGAAAATGTGAAAAAAAGTGGCCGTAAAATAGCAACAAAAAACACCCTAAAATAAGTGTAGTAAGCAATAGTTTGTCATTAAATAATATGTCTGGAAAGCTAATTATTATACTATATACATATATGTATATATATTATAAAAAAATATATAACTAGGAATGTAGCTGCTAACTCGTCACCTTTTTATAGCACGTCTCTGTGTACAAGCTGTTATTGTATTTACGTATCAACCACACACAGAAACACATTAAATCGTCTCCATGCTTTTACCCAATTAGCTGCGGTGTTTCTCTCTCTCGCCTGTTTTGTTTATAAAAACTTCCCAACCGACACCGTGACACAGTTTCCCTGAGGCGACACCAAAACATTACTTATCTCAGGGTTTACATCCTTTAAAACCTCAACTATGAAGAGGAAGTCGCCAAGTGTGGAATTGACTTTGGTTTGTTATAACATCTATTCATAGTGGAAACCTTTTCTGGGCCACTGAAGATTTTCAGTCTTTAGGGATTTTTTTCATTTTTCTTTAGAAGATTTTCAACACTTCACACAACATTTTATAATTATATTTGGCTACATGTTAATTAGATGAGATGTAAAAAATGAAATAAATTAAAAAATAGAGCAGAAGAGGGAAAGGTTTGGTAAAACTGACTGTAAAATAAAAAAAATGCTATGCTAAATAATGCTTATAGTACTACATATTATTGTATATGTGACAAATACAACTTCTGAATATTGACAAGTAACAGTTGTAACAGTTAGCAAAAAGAGCCGTAGGCGATACTACCCTAAGATCTAATCACTAATCACAGATATGGCAAGAATGAGTCATTTGTGTTTATATGATAATAATAACATAAATAATTTGTATTTTGTTAAAAAATACACTTTTGTTTTTTTTTCTATATTAAAAGACTCCACACTACATGCAGACTCTGATTAAAAGACTCCACACTACATGCAGACCCTGAATCATCATACAGAAAACTGCAGTAATGAAAGTTCTCAGACCAGAGCTGATGGTGTTGTCAGGAAATGAAGATCAGAGAAGAAAACACTTGTAACTCACACGGTGATAATAGACATTTGAACGGTAATTTATGATTTACAATTTTTCACGTGATGTGAAAATAATCGTCGTGTTCTTGGAAGTTGTACTGCGTTGGTAGATTTTTACACAGCTCTCACGCATTTACGCAAAACTGTTACTGGGCCGGCTTCCTGTGTCCTGCAGATCTTTCATACCTAAGGTTACAGCTCTACGTCGTCACTTTGGTGACCAATGTCCTACAGCAGGGGTCATCAATTATAACAGACCATTTTACTGGACAGACACCTTGGGGGCTGGACACTCAGATAAAACGAAACAAAAATAATAATAATAATTAAAAAAACATTAGTATTTAATGTTTATTTTTTGGAATCCAACCACAGGCCAAATTGGACAGTTCAGTGGGCCATCTTTGGCCTGCGGGCCGGCGGTTGATGATCACTGCTAATGTTTATTTTTTGGAATCCAACCACGGGCCAAATTGGACAGTTCAGTGGGCCGTCTTTGGCCTGGGGCATAAAAGTTGCCAAAAATACATTTAAAATGTTTAATGAAATTGTCCAACAACTGCTTAATAATTTTGAAATGTGTAAAAAAAAGAAAAAAAAGAGACTTATTTCACTTCACAATAAATGAGTAATTAAACAATCCAACAACCAATCAAAACAAAGACATAAGTGAATAAATACATGAATAAAGTACTATTAAGTCTTCTAGCCTGGCAGAAAGAAAATGTTAAACGAAAGATTTAGGATTCTATTTTTTTTATAATAACTGAAAAGGCTGAATATGCTGCAGTAAAACCGTGTCGTCTTTCTTCTTTCTTTACCAAAGACACAGCGTGAGTTCACTAAATTCCAATAATTGGCATGAAGTACTTCTACTTAGACCATAGTGTAACAGTTTAGGCCATGAAGGCAGGAGTCAGACCTCGGAGTCAGAACTCTTTCATCGAATGTCAGCAGTGATTCCTGGTGCATTGCTGCTGCATGTTGCGACTCCTACCATTGTTTGTGCTTTGTGCGTTAAATGACTTGTCTTTGTCCAACCTTTGATATCTTCACACTCCATTAGCTGCAGCTCTGACTTCAACCGACACATTACTCTTGCATGATTCCAGTCCAGTCTCTTTAACAAAGACAATGTGACCTGTAAAATGGCCAACAACTTGGTTGACCCTGTCAGTAAAATACTTTGTCACCCATAGACTAGAAAAGCATCTGGTACAAAAGTATTACTTTAGTAATCTGTGTTAATCACTGTTAATCACTGGGGTGATTTTCACGGAAACATGGGTTCTGTGAACATCAGGACCTATTTGTCCAGTCTTTTGTAAGTGATCTGGACATCATCTAAATGAAATACTACGTACTGAGGCGTGATAGATCCAGTAGGTGGCAGTAATGTAGATCATGCAATTTAAATCTACCAGTCTCAAGGAAATCTTAACAAAGAAGCCAGACGGATGATGTTAGCTTGGTCCCTGCTCTGACAAGACAAAGACGCAATTAATATCAAAATTAACCTTTAATTCAGTGTTTGTACATATGATGAAGTTTATGATATGATTAAAAATCTCTGTGCAAACTTTTGAAATCTGCAGCTAATGGTTAGAATGACGCCAAATATGTTACATTTTAGCTCAACATCTTTGGAATCGAAAAGCTCGACAGAACGGGCTAGGTGTTATTTTCTATTTCCAGCAGACAGTCACTGGGACACGTTTCAACAAAGTTTAAAGAATTAGGCTTATATAGAATAATGTACCATTAAATCTACTTGCTTTTAAATACATAGCTCCACCAAGAGACCAAGGAGGAGAGCTACTAGTTCAATGCTCAGATTTCATTTTTTGTATTTTCCTCCTCAGCGAGCTTCGAACGCTCAACTCCTTATGTAATAAGGTGTGAATGACCCGTGTTTGACAGGATGATTTTGTCACCAAAGTGAATGTAACACAGCTCCAATATGGAATTAGCCGTACTGCAACTGAAACATGCTGTACAGCATATGAATGTCTCACAAATCTGAGATTAACACTGGAGTGTGAACGTACTTTCTGTGATCACCTTGTGCTCTGTCGTCACACTCCAACACAGATTGTCATCAGCTGAATTATCTCACTCCACGTTTTCACCGCTGTTTTGTTTCCAGAAATGCCACATTTTCTGCATGACCATGGATTGTTTACAGTGAATTCAGGAATTCCTTAGAAATCTTATACAACTTTCCACGTATTGTGGAGCTGAAAACACGTGTTTTATACAGGCTGGTTTTCACTTAAAGGTAGCATGTTGTTTCTTTTTTTTACAGTATTAGTTGACTATTACATTAAGTACACAACTCAAGGTACAGTGAAGTTAAGAGCAGTTCTATAGTGAGAGTATACTGCCCACTGCGAATCGACTACAGCCAGACTGCCATCTTGTGGTTGTAAAAGAATACATTTTAGGTCCTTTAGTATACTGTGATGTCACGTCATATTTGAAAAAAAAGTTTAAGAATTTTCCTTGACCTTTTATCCCTTTCTGTCTGGAGAGACAAATCAGAGCAGTAGACAAGAACATACTTGTCACATGCATTAATGACTAAAAGCATGTGACAGTAAAATACAGTGAACGTTTTACTATGCATCACAGGAAATTACTGTAATGTGCGACAATAAACTGCACGTTACTTTTCCAGGAAATTGTTTCTTATCTAAATCATCCTATGTTTCCGTGAGAAGCAAGTCACAGAAATGTGAAAACAGAGATTGCGTGTCATGGTTTTACTAAAACCTTGGGACACATTCACATGAAAACATTTTTTTTTTTAGTTTTTTATTTTGCTGTCCTGACACAAAGAGCTCAAATGCTGTTGATCAACATTGTTATTGTATAATTAATGTCAATTTCAATATGGTGAAGAAGAGTCAGTGGGTTTATCCAGATCTCCTGGATAAACATTAACCCATTAGCTAAGAAAAAAGTTGTGTTCTGTCGGTAAGTGAAGTCACAAACTTTTAATTATTCAAAAATTAAACTTCAAATGTTTATCAAAGTATATTAAGAACAAAAAAGAGAAATTTATAGCGATTAAAAATAAGCTTTTTTTTCATTCCTTGCACACTCTACTTTATCTCTTTATTGACTCACCGCTTGGTGGCGACAATTCTTCTTAAGTAGTTTTATTAGTCCTTGAGAACTCGACGTTGAAAGAGGTGTGCTGTTTTATATATATAAATGTCGATATGCAGGTAAATAAAACAAACAAAATTTAAAAAAACAACAACAACTACACGTATTACACATTTATCGAAGCTTAAGTTGAATTCACAACTTTTACCTGCTCTATGACAGATACTTGTCGAATAACACAATTAAATTCTCTGTATTGTTTAACGCTATTACTACATTTCTAATTATTATGACTTATATACCGTTGAAAAATACCATTGCCCATGTAGTGTTGACAGCTTTCCTCAACAGCGTTTTAGAAATTACAACACACGTACCTTGAACTTTGAATGTACACTTAAAGGCATCATTAAATGTGACCGCACACTCTGGCTCATAACTGCCAACTTTACCCAAAAGACCCTAAAGGTGCCCTTAAAGTGCCTGTCCATATGTACCCTAATTTAATCAGGACCGAATACAGAGCTGTTTTACATTGATAAATGTCAAATAAACATAAAAAAGAAGAAAGAAACTGAATCTGTATTTATTTATTTAGTAAAATTGTGGTTTTGATGAGCCTTTTAGAGATGGCATTTTTTGGGCCGTTTGTTGCTAGGAACGACAGAAAACGCGTTATATAATATGGTTTTATTGACTATAAAAGGTACAATAAGTTATTAATCAGAATATGTTAACAATTTGGCAAACTCTTTTGTTTTCTTTTTTCTTTTCTTTTTCTTCTTCTTCTTCTTCTTTTTTTTTTTACATTTTACAAGTCACTGAGTCTCACTCTCCCCCTGTGACTATTTTTGTCTGTTTACATTTATCCTGTCTGCCTCACCGCTGTCATTCTCATTCTGTCCAACACAGGTGGAAACTGTTGACCCAAAGGAGAGAAATGACGTCTTAAACCAAGTAAAGCAAATAGTCATCGTTTCTGGAGGAAGAAAAAAAAAAGCAGTTTCTCTCAAATAAGTCAAATATGTTTGTTTTTTTCTCTCGTTGGTTTACCTTAAAAATTTCCTGTAGCAAGTCATATTCACAAATCTTCTGATTTGTAACAGTAAACTCCATGCTTGTGCTGTGGAGGTGGGAAACCAAAGCTGCGGACCCCTGGCTCTAATGGACCACAGTTTTTCCGTGGCCTGTTGATGGCGTAGCGAACACTGCCATCAGCCAGCCAGCCAGCTTCACAGTGGTCCAAACCCTTGAACTTCCAGGCGGTGTAGATCTGGCCAACTTTAGCCACCTGGGCTCCAGCTTCCTGACAAGCCTGTTGGGCTTCGGTGAAGTTCATCTTGCGAATGGGCTGAAGATAAAAGACTGTGCCTTAAAGAAAGAGAGAGAGTTAGATAATAAAACGGAATTATTTTAGATTATTATTATCAGATTATTTTATAATCTAGTTAACATGATAGCACAAGAAAAATAAGTTTTGTTTCATAGAGTGCAAAAACCTGGACCTATGACGGGGCATTATTTGGAGGAGGTTGTATGAATTGTTAGCCTTGCCTACAGTGACACCTGGTGTTTGCTTGAGGATTCACTGGGGTTGCTATGTTTTATATTAATTATTACATTTCCAAACAGAACAAACCTCTTAGTGAAGAAGAAAAGCAAAAAACATCATAGCGCTGTTGATGCAGGTGACGTCTGCCATAGCTGCGGACCCCTGCTGTGACATGCCCCCCACAGGGCATTCTTGGCCGGGTGATAGGGTACTGGACTGTACCGTCGGCCAGCCAGCCTGCATTGCACCAGTTCAAGCCCTCCTTCCAGGCCTGGAAGAGCTGTCTTAAGGTGGCCAGTGTGGAGCCCTGCTCCTCACAGACCTGTTGGGCTCTGATGAAGCTGAGATGGTAGCGCCCCTTAGAGTGCTGGTAGGGGAAGACCAAGGGAAAGACCACACCTGAAGGTAGGAGGAAATACATTGAAACTGACAAGATATACTGCTTCACAACAACAAGAAGTATATAATATTCTGTGTATTTATGCACTTTTCATATATTTAGCACAGTGGGGAAATTGCATTGCCAGTACTTACATTCTAATTTTGTTGCCTTCCTTCAATGAAAATACTAGTTAATACGAATAAAATCCTGGGACAACTCTGGAACAACCAACTGTTTGGAATTATACAGTGAATATTCTGCGTTAACTAGAACACTAACAATGCATTTTGATTTTGTATTTTGACTCGTATAATGATAACATCTCACCACTAGATAGCAGTGTTACGACCTTTACCTTGGTACCAATGGTTGATAAATAATAGATAGCAGTGTTACGACCTTTACCTTTAACTAAAATGGTTGATAAATGTCTTCTACATTTAATCGACCCTTTGCAATCATCATATCAACTGAAGGGTTTATTTTGTAGCCCAAATATTGCCCTATTATTAGTCTTTGTGACCCTGAGATCATATAGAAACACTGATACCTTGTAGCTGCAGGTCAACCACAGCAGACTTGTCCTCCAGTCCGTCCACCACCTCACAGCGGTAACGACCCGCGTCATTTAACTGGAATTCAGTCATTAACAAAGAAGCATCTCCAGGGAAATCCTGTCTGAGCTGCACACGCCCCCTGACCAACAGAAGATCAACATGCACGTATGTAAACCATGACATGAAAACTGATGGATGACTTGGTTGTTCGTTCAATCAACCTAAATTCTCCAACGCTTCGGCTGCGGGAGCCGATGGCCACCAGGACTTCTGTCTCCTGTCCTTCAGCAGCAGAGAACCAGGACCACTTGATCCTGACTGTTTTGGGTAAACTCGGTTCAGACTGATACCAAAATCTGCACGGGAGGGTGACGTTATCTCCTCTCACCGCAATCACTGAGGCCACATCAGGCTCCACGTAGATCTTCACATCATTGACATGAACTGCAGGAAACACAAGACAATGCACACGAACAGTAACATTTAAAACATTCATGCTAACACTGCGTGCTTAGAACAAAGAATAATTTGTACGTACAGTCTTTGTGTCCATCTCTTTCGAGAACATCATGGTCAGAGAAATGTGCGGAGGAGATCAGAGAGAGCTGAGACCCCAACAAGAAAATGACCAATTGCTGTGTTTGGAGACAGCAACCCATCATTTAGCAGTGCTGAGCAATCCTCTCACCTGAGGGGAGACCAGAGCCTGTTGAACGGACAAGTCCTATTTAATTACACAACTGTTTGTTAAACAAATACTTTAATAAAAATTACACAACTGTTTGTTAAACAAATATTTTAATAAACACCCACACATTTGTAGTCCAATCCAAGATTAGCATTTAGCTAAAATGTACATTTAGTTTGTCTGCTGTAGGGCAGTATATCATGTCATATCAGCATCAGTGAAAGTGAAATTAAAAATATACAACGGTGTTTTAAAACCCTGCATTAAAACAGATGCGATAATGTTTTCAAATCACCATATATTTAATGACATGGTAGGAAACAGCTAGTAGTTTACAGCTTGACGACATATAAAGATTTATAAGGTTAATAAAGTCTTTAAAAGGTCTTTAAGAAGTAAACCTAGTGTAGGTAAGACACTTTATTATATTATACTCTTATTTTCTCACTTACCTCAGAGAAAAGCTGTGTCACTCGTCTGAAAGTGAAGCAGATGGAATGACAAAAATCCTCCAAACAGACGTTAATAATAATTTAAATTAAAAAACCTAATCTGAAGAGCAGCGAAGACGCAGAGCTGCTGCTGCAGCAACAGCTGGAAACAACTGGAGCTTCATTGCAGGCAGTGAGAGAGTGACGTCTAGTTTGGACAAGTCCTTCATCACAGGTGTCTCTGTCGTCATTAAGGGAAACAACATTAACTTGTATTACTAACTACCACA
Source organism: Cynoglossus semilaevis (assembly GCF_000523025.1). Classification (NCBI taxonomy): domain Eukaryota; kingdom Metazoa; phylum Chordata; class Actinopteri; order Pleuronectiformes; family Cynoglossidae; genus Cynoglossus; species Cynoglossus semilaevis. The sequence goes on along the minus strand of NC_024311.1, from coordinate 11,967,614 downwards.
GTTTTAAATATATGATTTTTTTTAACAGCTTGTAAATTTATTTTTTGCAGATTAGTCAGACATAAATATCCAGGTACACACCTTATCAGAAAGAATACATCAAAATATACAATTAAATATAAAATAAATCTGATACGTATATATTCCTGATGTCCGATAATATCGGCCCATCAATAATATTGTCCTGTTATTAGCATGGTCATAAAACAAAAGAATCGTTATCGGTTTTTTATCTAAATTAAATTAAATTAAAACAGCATTTGTATTTATTGGTATGCGCTGATATCGGGTCGGAAATTTAGTGTTTGGGCAATATCGGCTTATCGGATACAGGCCAGAAGTTAATGCTGATATCGCTAGTATTTTTTGATAGCCACATTTCGGACCTTATTGTCACTACTCTAATCCTTTCATGTTGTAAAAGTATTTAAAATTATTTTTAAATTACTATTTTTATTGCACACAGTTTCACATCAGCCTGTATTAAAAACCAGGACTGCTGGTAAACGACTTAGGGCGACAGTAGGGACGGAAGGACGTGGTGTGGAGAGAGACACTTCCTCCACCACTGCAGTCACTTCACAGAGATAAAAGCCGTTGCCAGCGGCCGAACATACCTGGACCGTGATGTGAGGAGCCAGACGAGGGGCCGTCCCTGCGTAATTACACACATAAACAGCAGAGTCTGTGTTCGGGGCAGGAAACCAGAATGCTGGGGACAGCTGTTTTTTAAAAAACATTTCTATTTGTTTAGTTTTTATTGTTTCTTTGCCCGAGACCCTCGTGTTCTTTCAATGCCAGGTTTTAGAAAAACTGCGTAATTGATAATAAACTAAGGAAACTACAACAGAGAGCAAATCAATCAAAATTCTGCAGCCAATCAGGATGCTCAAATGCAGCAACGAGAGAAATGGTGACGTAGAGTACAACAGATACACATAAAAGAGAGTCAAATCACCAACATTATTTATTACACAATTCTTATTCAAGTTTAAAATCGTGTAATTGAGATGTTTTTATTTCTAAATATTTTACATTTTCTTTCAAACAAGTAAATAATAATAATAAAAAAATGAAATTATGTTTCTCAATTCAAAGAGGCTGTTTGTCAGAACATTTGCAAGGTCATTACTACATAAACAACATGTAAAAATATTCATAACAGACATTTATTTTTAGGACGCCATCCTATGGAATTTATTGCACAGACCCTGAACTCTGATCCATGAAATGGTATCTGGTCATTAACATTAAATGAAATATTAGCATGAAAGAGTGGGATCCACAGGCTAAAGGAAAAATACCCAACTTTTTTGCCTCCTGCAATTCCATTTTGTGCATTTCCTTTGACACCCCGCAGCAGTAATGACCATAATACATACACAACATATGTGTTATGAGGAAACAGTGGGTCTGAAGAGCCCTTTATGAAACCTTAAAGTCTACAAAACCCTTAGAAGGAAGTGGAGGTGTAGCTGATTGCAGAAACCGAGGACATTTTGTCTCAGTATTTTATGTTGCTGTAGACGTAAATAAACAACAGGTCTCGAGGTTCTAATGAGCGTTAGACCCCAGGCGACAGGAAAAGAAAAAAACAAGAAAGATCCTTTAATGAGGTGCAGAAGAGTGTCATTACAGTCGGTCTCTTTATCTGTGCCACCGGCCCCCAGAATGCCAACACATTTGGTTTAGTTTGTTATTTAAAAAAACACAGTATAAAGGTCCAGTAGACCTGGTTAGAATGTAGCAAAAAGAAATTTCATTTAGGGTCAAAATGACCCCAAGGACGTTACAAATGTAAATCTCTAACTGTGCTCAAAATATAAACGCATATGCTGCGCAATATGAATGGGTTCCCTTCGAGGAGCACACGACTACTGCATGTGTCCATACAGGCAGACACGTTTTATCATCACACGTAAAAGTCATCAATCGAATTTTTTGTTGTTGTGTTAGAACAATTTTAACAACAGACACGATCAGCAGCTGTTAACAGACATTAACAGGAAGTGATTGTGCTTCAGAGTGACACTGTACACACACTGTCAACAGGGTCATCTGTATTTACCTCTGTAAACGCAGCATGTGATGCCACATCTTCCGTGCGTGACTGTTGAACCTGGTGTCTGACTGTGGTCCATTTAAACTATAATGTGCACAACCATGTGAAAAGATCAGCTCTCACATAAAAAACAACTAAAACCTAGAACACTCTCTAACTCTTTGTCCAATGAAACTTTTAAAAACTACACTATCAAAACATTAAAAAGAAATCTCTAGTGAAAAAGTGCCAAAAAGTGTGAAAGTCCTGTTCAACACAACCTCCATGAAATACAGGTGGAGGTGACTCTACTGAGGCTCTGGTCTGCACAGGCGCAGCAGCGGGAAGATGTACCGCAGCGGTTCTAGTCGTCGCAGCCCAGAAGCTCCATGCGGAGAGCGATGCGCTCGTGCCACTCCCAGGGCAGGACTCGAACAAAACGGGCATAGAACGGAGGCTCGAACAAGTTCTTCTTATGAGAGTTGTTGTCAATGTTTCCCTGAAAGAGCTGCAGGTATGGAGAAGAATAACAGATACAGTTGTTACATACATTTGGTAGGATTTGAGTAATACCTGATGCTATTTCTGTTCCAGAAATATACAGAAAGAAAAGGATGTAATATTTAAGAATGATGATTCACATTTATTAATCTTGATTATTGTAATAAATGACATATATATTTTATATGTAATCTATATCTATTCATATAATCAGATCAGTCTCAATATTGATTCATATACTTCATATTCATTAATTCACTGAGACATTACAAATATCCTACACCTATCCCACAACACGCACTTCTATTTGAACGCACTAATCAGTCTTTGGTTGTTAAAATAGTTCTAGATTTTTCCAGCTCCTCCTTCTCCTTCAGTCCATTCAAACATGGCCTCAGGTTCTCAGCTCAGTAAAACTTTAAAGGTCGTTTTATTGGACCATTTAGGTCCAGCCATTAGGGTTAAAATGTCTTGGTGAAGGACAGAAGATTTTTGTTATTATTTTCGGGAAAACAGCTTTTATTTTCCGCAGGAAGGAGACAGAACCGGAGACTTAAAATACTCTGAGATATATACGTAGATATATATAAGGGATGTCCGATATTAACTTTCTGCCGATATCTGATATGCCCATATTGTCCAAACAATTTTTGACGTCAACTGATACCAACATACGCCTGGTAATATTTATTTATTCATCTGTAAAAACCACTGTATGAGTATGAGATTAATACAATGGGATGAAATGCTGCCATCTAGTGACTTTCACTTTGATATACAGTCGTTTATGCCCAAAACTATTTTTGGGGCACACGTATTTGGCCAAATCCAGGCATTGTATTATCGGGTTTTCATCAAACCGATAACGATTCTTACAGATATTACATGCTAATATCTATCTATCTAGATCATTTCAGATAATTCTCTAAAAAACCTTGTCAGCGGCTGACCTTATCTTTGCCGGTGTCCTCGTCCTTCACCGTGTTCCACGTCTCCCCATCGTTGCTGTAGCCAACTTTAAACATGGACACGAACATCACCACGCCGAAATCCTTTGCGCCCTGAGTGATGATGCCTGTGAGGCGCGTTGTCCTATCCAGGTCAACCTGATGAAAACATTTTTTTTTAAACATTCAGGGACATTTGATCAGCTGAACCTGACGTCACAGATTTCCTCGATACCTCGATCCACTCTGAACGGTTGTTGTGTGCGGGAGACCAGGCATTCGTCTTCCCCTGCTTGTCCAATCGGGCAAGCCGTGGATGCCAGGTGAAGGCATCGATGCCCCACGTGCGGAAAGAACTGGTGGCAGAGATCTGGCCATCTGAGATGAGACGAGACTTCATCCCCAGAGCGTCGGAGCAACCTGTCGTGTTTGAATAAACTGTGAATGGACGCCGGTGGAGAGAGGGACGGGACGGGACGGGAAACGGCGGAAGGAAGAACGTAAGAAGAAAGGAAAAGAGATTGGAAATGAAAAACAAAAAAAGAAAATCAGATTCCTCCACCAATTCATGAAAACAGGAAACACAATTAATAAAAACAACATTTAAGAAATGAGGACAGGCCGACAGTGAAGAAGAATTCATGGAAAAATGCGACATGTTCATAATAATCATGTTTATCATCATTATTAACCAAGAACTTCAGCCCCTGGAGATCTGCAACAACAACTGTTATGACAGCTTCATTTCACAATTCACACATGTATTTTATAAGTCTTATAAGATTCAGTAATTAAATAAAATTACACTCTCATGTAATAAGTCGTATCTTTCTTTGTTAACACTAATACTAAATGAGAAATAGTAGCATGTAATAAGTCTTGGCCTGAGGTTCTAAAGCTATGGAGCATGTATCATTGGTGGTGCTGAGACTCCCTCTAGTGTTGAAAAGAAAAGTTAAACTTTCACAGTATTATAACATCACACATAACATTTCTGCTCTTTTTGGGATGTGTATTTTTTAAATTTATTTACCGTTAAGGTCGCAGCCCACCAGTTCCATGCGCAGTGTACAAGCCCGACGACAAACAACGGGGAGGATGCGAATGTACTGGGCCACAATTGACGGGTCAAAGCGGTTGGTCTTGGTGCTGTCGTTATCCGTGTTGCCCACAAAAATCTGAAAGACGAGGAAACTGAAGTTCTGTGCTGTCACACTGGGTTATGACGTGACGTAAACTTTGACCATAGAGTGGGCTCCAACCTTGTCATGTCTTTGACCATCGGTTCTATAGGTGGTGTAAGTTCTTCCGTCAATGCTGCTCGCCACCTTAAAGGCCCGGACACACTCAGACGACCCCATGCGACTGGCGCCCTGGGTGATGATGCCGGTCAGACGCATTTTATTCTGCAAGTTGATCTGGAACCACAGAAAGACAGTTGTGTTTTAGCGGTTCTCATGTCTGTGTTCCACCACAGCCTGCCTGAGGTTCTAGTTGGTTGAGTTTCAGTTGAGACTCTCATGTCTGTGTTCCACCACAGCCTGAGGTTCTGGTTGGTTGAGTTTCAGTTGAGAACACCGTACCTCTATCCAGGGGGTCCTGTCGTGTGTAGCTGAAGTCCAGGCGTTGACCATGCCCTGGTTGTTGAGTCGAGCCAGCTCTGGGCCCCAGCGTTGGAGACCCAGAATGCCAAAGTGCACTGAGGAAGCTGAAATCTGGGATTCCATGATTGCGCCTCCTTCCATCCCGAGCAGAGAAGTACACCCTGACAAATAACAATTACCCTTTTAATAACTACAACTACATCTGTGTGATCAGTTCATTTCCATTAGGGGTGTAAGAAGGAAGGACATGTGTTATTAAGAAATGTAAACCTACGTGTTTGGCACTTTTTCCCAACATACGGTGAAGGACACTGACAGGTGAAGTCTCCGTCCAGATCTCTGCAAATCCCATTATTTCTACAGGGCTGGTGGGCACAGTCATTCACGTCTACAACAGAAAACATGTTTATTTAATTCAACAGAAAAAAAAGTCCTTGTTTACCAAAGTGTGAACTCCCTGGTGGTCAAAGAATGTAATGAACATCCTCACATTTAATTCCATGAGTCCATTCTTCACGTATTGAATACGAGGTTTTGAGCTTCTGTCTTTTATCATTACATGTTTTTTTTTGTTATCCGGTTATTATAATGGCGACTGCTGTCTGTGAAAGACGAAAAACAAATATTTTAGGTATAAGTCCAGCAAGGATGAATGATTAGAGAATACTACCCTAATGCTCCACAAGGTGGCAGACTTGAATGCCTGGCCACAACGCCATAATAACACATCAAACTCTTTCCACGTGGCAGTAAATTTAGAATGTGAGGAAACATGGACATAGCGACGTTAGTTGAGAACGTTTTAATAATGAGCAGACAGCAAACCGCGGGAGTTTTAATTTGCTAAAATCTTTACTTGGTCTCCAAGAAAGAAACACGTCCGAGTAGTGGTGATAGTGACGCCGCTCCGCTCCGCTCCCTTCCCTTCAGCCTGTCATTATGCCTACTGTGTTTGTCCGGCCGTAGCCTCCCAGTCAATCAGCCTCATCATTCACTGCTGTTCCTCTGTGTCTAATACGTCGTATTTCTCGTTCATTCCTTACGTCAGGTTTTGTCGGTGCTCTCAGTGCTTTTATTCATTATTTTAATCACAAAAACCGCAAGTTAAATTTTGTTTTTTGTGCGGCCTTTAGACAGAAACAGTAACAGCTTAGAGCTAATGTTAGCTTTAAGCAGCGGTTTACCCAAAGTAAAAAGTAAAAAGTCGAGTCACCCTTCAGGAGAGACATGTCTAATACCTGTTAGGACAGCAAGGTAAATCTGAAAAAAATAACTAAAAACCAATTAATTTGTTCCAGCCCCCAGAAATATACTATTAATTAACTAAATTACAATTTCCCCCATCTAAACATTAAAACATAGAAAAAACAAATATATTGATAATAAAATAATGACAATTAAGAAAACGTTTTATATTATTGTTATAAAAATGGGTAAAATAACCCAGTGAGTGATGGGACAGCAAGACGTTGAGTGGAAAAATAGAGCTCGGTTGAGCACTCGTAACTAGACGTTCCCTGGTATCACGAGAAAAATCGTGCGAAGGTTTCTTACCCGTGTTTTGAGGAGCTCGTATCTTGAAGCCCCACTGTACCTGATTTTTTTTTTTCCTTGCCTGATTTGACCTGTCCTACTAACCAGAGTAAACAGAGTGAGCAGATGTTTGGTGGACGTAATGCGACACTGTTCCTGGACGCACTAAGAGGATTGCTTTAACAACACAGGCACGTGACGTGACAGGACTCGTCATACTGAGACACAACTCAGACTAAAGTTGTCCCGCTGATTTGAAGCTGAGTCTCAGCTGAGCCTGAGCTTTTTTAGAGATGAAGGTACAACAACGATACGACGAGGAACCAACTGTCAGGAGCTGTGTCCAGGCACCTGCTAACCGATTAGCCCGACAGAGTCAATCAAAGTCGGACAAAGGGGACTCTCCAAAATCTGAAGCAGATCAGAAACCGTGAACCCCAGGTTCATATATAGTTTTATGGAGTCTCATAAAGTGGTAGAGACTCATGTTGCATAGTATTTGTAAAGATATTTTGACTACATGAAGAGCTAAAATGCACCACTGAATATTACATTATGAACCTGAACAGCACTCTGCCTTCATTTTAATTTATTTCACTCAAGTATAATGTTTTTAATGTCAGGCGCAGCTCTCAGCCCGCTCCACCACAGCACCAGATCATGACATCTGACTCAGATAAAATTAGGAACAGTCTGGGAGTGGAGTGGACTGTGCTACCAAAACACGAGCGTTGGTGGTCAGAGTGTGGGCTGTGGGAGGGTCAGCCACTCCTTCCAAGATGATCTAGTAGTATAATTATGTTGTTGTCGTCAGCGTGCAGTGAGCAGGACACGTAGTGAGGGCCTGTGCTAAAACACAGACTGTTTTGATAATTACCTTTGTTGAATAACAGTGGAAGCCCTAGATATGAGTTTAATCCATATCCAATTGGGTAAAAAGTGAGGGACAGTGAGCGAGTTTCGGGGCCACTTTTTCAAATTCGGGTGTAAAAATGGATCATAACTAGATATTTCCTTGTATCAGGAGCAAAATCTTGTAATAGTTGCAGAGCAACATGGAATACTCGTATTTCGTGAAGCTCGTATTGAGGGGTTCCACTGTATAAAGAATCCAACACTGTTTACATCAGCTGAGATATTAGATGACGAGACTTCTCTGATCTGGTCCAAAGTGACTCAGAGTTGGTGTTTGCATGCTAAGAGACCTGGAGTGGTCCAACGTACTCATTAGCCAAACACTGACCACAGCCAACACTGAAAGACAGTCTTTCATCAAACTGCTGAGCTCACAGCCCTTCTCTGTTTACACTGCTGCTGTGACAGACTGAAAAATACTGTAGACCTCCCGGGCTACAACCTACTACTGTGACCATTATGACTGCCTGACAGACACAGGTCAATATGTAAAATCTGTGTCTATTCTTAAATGGTGCCTGACTGTGTTTTCCATCATTAATGCATCATGTGACAGCAGTAGATCTGTAGATAGAGAAGTCGTCGCTCAACTGCAGAGCTACAGGTTAGATTCCAGATTGTGTTAGTCTTCAGTTCATGCATTGTTCCAGTCCAAAATCTGGGGCTTGACTTGGGTTAAAGCACTATTTACTCAACCTAAAATTATCTGTTGTGACTTGAACCTATCTTGACTCATGACTTGACCTGGGGTCAAATCAATTTGCCTGTTCTGTGACTCAGACTCTGAGTCATAGTCCAGGGGAGTGGACATGGATTTCCTTCATTTGTGTAGATCAGGGTGTCAAACCCATTTTTTTCCACGAGCCGCATACAACCACAAATGTGGAACATTTGGCTAACAGGGAAGCAAACCCATCTGGTGACCACATGACCACGTGCTGACTGGCCAAAAACCAATCAGGACTGCTGGTAGTAGTAAACAGTAAAGATTAACAAAAACTGACTTACTGATTTGACAGTGCACTCCCTCAAAACTGGACTGACACTTGCAGATGTACTCGCTAAAAACGTCTCCTCGTCTGGTCGGAGTTATGACCTCACACAAGCCGTCATTCTTACAGGGGTTGGGGCTGCAGGGCCCTGAGACCAGAGGGACACAGAATGATGTCAGTGCATTTATTAGCTGTAGATTTGACTTTGATTTTCCATGGTCCTTACCTGTGTCTGTCAGGTTACAGGTGTCTCCACCAAAGCCGTCCACACAGATGCAGATGAACGGATCCTCCCCAACACCAGTCACACATGTCCCTCCATTTTGGCAAAAGTTGACTTCACAGTAATCACCTGAATAAATGAAATTAGAACAAAATACAAGATGCAAAACATTTTCAAACCAAAACATACCAATAAAACTAAGGATAAAATAATATTTAAAAAAACAGAATTGAACTCTGTTTAGTTAGCACAGCCAGGTGAACAGAAAGTGAGCAGAGCTTTGAGGAGAGCGGTCTCCAATAAACAAAGTGCGTATCATAACTAAAGCTGCACAGCTGATTGTGAAAAGTTGTGAAATGTGAAAAGTTACAGGTTATTGGATTACGTCAACGCTAGTTGTCATTTACAATTATTTGTATGCATAAGTATAAAATAATTTGCATTTGCACATGCTGGATTTAACAAAACAAATCTAATCTAACTTCCAAAAACAAATAGCTTGAAAATATTTTCCTGGGAAGAAAAAGATGGGAGCAGCAGTGCTGACTCACTCATCTCTGCTGCTGGATCAGGAAAAGAATGCACTGAAATCCAGAGGGAGTGTCATGGCACAGATGAGTCAAACTACAGTGTATTATATATTGGATTATATGCAGGTCCAAGCAGTCCGTTGACTTGTCAACCTCCACATTAGTCATTATTCAACATCTGTCCTGCCTGGACAACTGAGGCTGGAAACTCTGCTGCTTTTGATATGGGTGGTACAACAACACAGTTTTAAAATACACACATGAGCAACACTGTCGGGATAAAAACAAAAATATCAAAAACTTCAAAAGTCAAAAATTAGTGATAAAAAGTGAATTTAATTAATTAAACAAATGGTAATATTGTTTTATTGTCCATACAAAGCTGTTCAATCTCACTTGTGTTTTGTGAATGCAGCCACAGTATGGTACTGTATGAATCTCCACCAAAATAACACACAGCTGTGTAAGTGTGAAACACCAGTGTTTGTACAGGAAGTCACACACTGTAGCCAGTCTTAGTCACTGCAGGTTATGTGTACATTAGTCAGTTTACCGCTCTGTGTGGGACATGGTATCACTAACTGGTCAGAAATACCAGTTTGTACCTCCCTGGTAACGTTACAATGACCATGGTATCACTAACTGGTCAGAAATACTGTCATGGTAACGTTACAATGATGGCCAAGAGTGCGGCATGACCTCACCCTTTGTGTAGGTCAACTCATACTGTAATTTGGTTGATTCTGCCTGCGTTATTAGCACCAGAAAATAAGGAAGTATTTGTGTACTTGCTGTTTGCATTGTAACAAAACAAATCTTACAGTAATTCTCACTCCTGTCTTCATCCTCGATATTTAGATCACTCCAAACTGCTGACAATGTTGACCTTCAATAAACTACCCATGAGGCCGACTGAAGAAAACAGGTAAGTGACTCTCAGTTCGAACACCTCTTTTTCACATGCACATCTGCTGTTAACACAATAATTTCCCAAGTGTCTATCGATAAAGTTCAAATAATCAATTATTATTTCTAAGATTCACAAGATGAATTTATATCTTGAGTGAAAAAAGTTTGCTTGATTTTTTATTTAAATTGTGTGAACAACTAAAACAAAAACAACAAGAACAACACAACGTGTCTGACTGTGGGATTAAGAGCTTGCGGGATTAGCCAGGTTGCGGAGGAGCATGTGGCTCCTTCAGGAGGGAGTGGTTACACAACATGAGAGCTGGAGGACAACGCTCACCTGACTGAACGACAGGTGCACGGAGTGAAGCATTAGACTCTGAATATTTAAAACTATTATATGGACAAACTGGGATCCAGAGCTTTGCTCAGATTAAAATCGTGTAACGCTGCCACCTACAGCCAAACACTCAGGTATAGGTAGCTGTAGCAGCTGTCCACAAGGAGAAAAACAATGAAATGATAATGATAAAAGAAAAACATCTGTTTATTACAATCACTTTTGATAGATGACATCCTATCATCGTGTCAAGAAACCCATGTTTTACCAAAGGAGGTAGGAAAACTGCAAATGAAAATGTTGGCTTCTCTGTATTTCTGACTCATCTAAAAGATTTACTTTGACAGTTTGGAGGAACTGAAGCCAACCATGGTCTTTGGGAAAGTCATGTCAAACAAACTGCTATTTTTATTCTGAGAATGAATGAGCTGACAGCAAACTAGCATTTCTACTTTGTCCTGTGTAAATTAAACCATCAAAATAGCAGGTTTATTATTTATAATCCTGCATCCCATGGAGAAGAGCTTGGAAAAAACAGACTGTCACGTGTAATAACAGAGGAGCTTGTACTTAACTACTCATTTAAACCAGGTTGAAAAATCATGCTGATAGGAATGTTGATGGCTGAACAATATTTTTATTCCCCAAGGCTGGCATGGGTTAACCCAATAAGTACTGACTGGGGATTTTTTTTTTTTGGGGGGGGGTAATCTGAACTAATTAATAGAGTCATATTTACAACAAACAGTTTGTATTAATCTATTCAAAACAAAAACAAATGCATGCAAAGTGCATTTATACATAGCTCAATGTGCTAACAACAATAATGTTGTCAATCAAAATAATTTTGGTCAAATTCATCAGTGCACGACCCTGAACGCTAGTCAATTCTTTGAGGTGTGTGTTTTTTTAAATAAAATAAAATATATTGCAAAATAGCACCAGAATTTGTATTAGCACGATAAAAACATACGAGAAGAAGATTAAAAAAAAGAAGAATTAAAAGAAAATGAGAAATAAAGTCAAGGGAAATCTCAATAATGTTGTGCCTGACAAAGATTAAAAATAAACACTTACCTCTGACTGAGTGAAGGCAGAGTAAAAGTGCAGATGCTGCTACGAACGCAGTTATTACTTTTCCAGTTCGCGTCATGTTTTCAAACTCGTGTTTAAGTTTAAGCTCGTTGCCCTAAACTCTTGGCTGATGCTGTGTCAAAATGCTGAGGTGGAAAATAATGAGCTCAGCGTGAAGCAGCAGCGACGCGATGAATAGAAACGCTGAGATTTTTTTTCCACTGGAGGCGGCAGCGGCACTGATCTGTGACGTCATGTCGTGGGCGGAGCAATATCACTGGAACCTGCGGAAGTTTGGTTTGCATTCACGATATCGTCTTCGATGTTCTGTTCAGTAAACTTGACATTTACCGACTGTCGAAGTAAATGAAAATGGACCTAATTAAAAAATAAAATTTAAATTTATCTTATTTATCAAAACGTTAATTACTCCTACGATCTACCTGCAGAAAATATTGACGGGAGTCGAGGGAAAGCCCGTGCTGTGGGAGACACTGCTCAGGGCCAATACAGTGTGCAACTTTATCGCCATCAAGTGGACATTTCAGTCAGTGCATCACACCCTTTTATTTTAACAACACGAGATAACGTTCCTAAAATGATTTGGATTATGTTTAATTTTATACGGGCTTAGCTTCGGTCTGGGGTTAATCTCGACAGACTAGATTTATCTTCTTAAATGTTAGGTTAAATAAACTACCACGTATGTGGCAAATGAAGTTAATTACTTTTTTTATTTAAGAAGGAGGAGTGTGGACGAATATTCGGTCAGTTCTTTCTTGTTTTTGTTTTACCCCTTATGACTGATGTTGGAATAATATTTGAAAGATTTAAATATTGTATTGTACGGCGTTTGTCTATTGCTTTGTCGAACAGGTGAAAAAAAACTATATGTATTTTTCATACAAGTAGTTATAATGGAACATCATCTCCCTATGAGGGTGAGATAAGACTTCCTTCAGAAAACTTACACTGTAAGCTACGACAAACACAATGTCGTCCAGATTAAAAATGTATGTATAGTAATGTACGTGTGTTAGCAGAAAAAGTAAATAACTTAAAAAAACAATTTAGTAGTAATGTATACAGACCGATTTCATTAAAAAAAATGTAACAGGTCTGAGATTGGGAGCCAGTGACTTAAAGTGACGTAAGCCGACGTTGACAGGGTCGTCATCAGTTTGGGCCAATCAAAGAGCTGGTATGTAAATTAAAAATACGCTATAGGAAGTGCAGGGAGATGACTGACAAACCTCCAGAGCTACTGCTGCTGCTACTGCTGCTGTTAGCTTCAGATTCACTGAGTCACACGGCTTTCACTCAACCGAAATATCATCAACAAAATGTCACAAATATATTAGAGGAAACTCCAGCATCGGGGAGCGGATTATTTTTCCTCACAGCTCAAGTAAGTTAGTTAAAAAAAATAAATCCTTATCCCATCTGTATGAAGATGAGATGTCTGTGCTCGGGTGATGATGTCTCGTCGGATTAATCGCTATAGCATAATAACAATAACATTGTTATTAGAAATTATAAAAACAATAATAAGGGTAAAATTTGCTCTCAAAGACAGCAAAACAGGAACCTTTCGGACAGGAATAGGACAAATACGGTCAGCAAATTCAGAACACAAGTCCAAAATATACGCACATTTACAACGATGCAAAATTAAATTAAACCAAACGTAGATGTGTATTGTACATTGTGTATATGCAGCGTATGATGGAGTAAATATATATGCAAACATTATCAGGTGAAATATGAACAAAAGAGTTCAATTAAAAATTACAACAGCTTACATAAGCACTTAAGAATTGAAGTGTTAGCTATAGGTTGCACAAAAGATTTTCCAGTAGAGTTAGTTTTGAAACCGTAAAGTGTTGCTGACAGTGTCTTCGTGTAATTACGCCGTATTAATAGATGTGATGGCTCTATTTTGACTATG
>NC_024311.1:11942809-11954026 GCF_000523025.1 Cynoglossus semilaevis | reverse complement strand
TATATACTGTGTGTGTATATACTGTATTTGCTGGTGCATGCCTGCTGGTATGCTATATGTTTCTCCAAATGGAACCATACATATAAAAGACAATATTTTTTAAGCAGACTTTATTTATCTTTTTATTTTTTTTTCCGCTTGGAAAATTTCAATTGACACTGAAAGATTTAGCTTAACTGTTCCCTTAACTTTCAAATATATTGTCGCTGTAAAAATAACCTTGGAATTCCTACAAGTCTATTCTAGGCTGCCCTGATTACTTTTGACTTACAACTACTGACAGCTCGGCTACTAAGTAGTCAGTCATGTAGGCTAGTTTCTTTTTATTTGTTTTGATTCAGACTGTCTTGATTTTCATGGTTTACCTTGTTGTTCGTTGTCATGTCACCGTTTCTCTCACATTTAATACTACTTTAAAAGTAGCTATGCCCATTTCTTACTAATATGTCCTATAGTTATGAGCGGTATATACATATCATTTCTACACTTGGGTGCCCTTTTTCTACCGGCCGCCTCCCTTGTATCTACGCCCCTGCGCTGATGTTACACTGTTCCACCGGTGTTCCCACTGTGGATTTTTTTTTATGTACATAAATGTGATTAAAAACCAAATGTCTTTTCACGACAAAAATACAAAAGTATTGTTTTATAGTAACAAAGTCTACAGTACGAGCACCTGGGCGGAAAGTCGATACGATTTAATATATTTTTTGTGTGTAAATTTTGCTTTCCCTAACGGATGGTCGCCCTTTTTCGATACACATGACGGCACTGACTGGCTAGCGAACCCGTCTTCATACGTTTATTCGGCCATATAAAGCCATCTTTATCGCCGTATTTTACTGCCGGCTCACAACCCGAAATAGGACATTGTGTGTCCTTGTAGCCGTACACGCCTCCTCTGCTCAGCTGCCGAGTCGTGACAATGGGGAAAAGAGCTAACAGGAGCTAATGTGGAGGATTCTCTGGCTGGTAGTTAAATGGCCAACTCTTTGTTTTGACATTTGCACCACACGGCTGTCATATTCACGGGGTTGTTTATTAAGAGTGGTGTTTGCTGTGTTAATGGGTCCGTTTATTTTATTCAATTCAAACGTATGTGGCTAAATATATTTACAACTCTCGTGTCTGATGTAAATAGCGGAAACAGAAATATGGTCATGTGGTTTTTATTTATCTTTTTGGCAGGAGCGTCAGTGTTTTTTAAACTCGTATTGTGTCAGATTTTGTATTAAATCCTTATCTGATATACAGTATATTAAAACAAAAGGTTTAACTACGTTAAAGTTAAATTTGATTAATAACCATGAATACGAACTTCTTTACAAAAATCATATAACTGTGTTGCTAAGTAGATAGTCAGTTTTTTTTTGTTCCCACAAACTGCACTCAGTCACAGGTTGTTTCTTCAGTTGGACAACTTTCAAAATAAAGCACTTGGTGACTTTAATGACGTACTAAATGAAAATGGGTTCCTTTTACACCCAACTTTTTGACAAATAAAAGCTTTAGCAAACGGATTGTGTAACAAAACAACAATATCTGCAGTTTATTTTATTTTTGTAGTGATAATAAGAATAAACTCATTTTTTTAAGCTATAAATGCAGTGAGTAACAACTTTTAACTATCTTTATGCATGGGTAAAGTGCTATGTATGATAATAAATAAGGGGTAAAGTGCTATGTATGATAATAAATGATAAGTCTTTCTTGATTTTTTTTTTTTGCTCATGTTCAGACAGAACAAAAAAACACCTGACGTTTCTAGACGAAACATAAAATCAGTGTTGAAAACACTCCAGTGGAATCTCTGGTTTTGCTGAGGTTTCTGCGAGTAAAGAATAATACAGATTGGAATAGTCTTTTTCTTCTTTTTTCTTTTTCCCTTAGATCTGACCCCATCACTGTGACTACACACAAATCAACATTTGGAGGCTAGTCTGAACAACAAATGTAAGTACCACTCCCGCAGTATTTATTTGGCTACTTAAATCAGTTCAAAGTACTCTTCATCAATATTGTTTCATTGACAGTCTAAGAACTCCCAGTACAGTGTAATTAAATAAATAGATGTAAAACACACAGACAGACACAGGAGGCCAAAGACGCAGACACTGACACAGTGTTTTTTTTTTTTTTTTTTTCTCAGAGTAATCATGAGCACCCACGAGTCAGATGTGCACACCTTCTCTCCGGAGCTGCCAGCCATGTTTGATGGCATGAAGCTGGCAGTGGTGGCCACCGTTCTCTACGTCGTCGTCCGCTGCTTGAACCTAAAGAGTCCAACTGCACCGCCAGAGCTCACCTTCCAGGACATGCCACTCAACCGGTTCCTGCTCAAGTCCTGTCCTCTACTAACCAAAGAGTGAGTTCAATATTCAGCTTTTTGTTTGTCAATCAAATTGTCCCTCAGGGAAAAAGGGCAACTGTGGGACCCTGGGGTGGGGGTGGGGGGGGCTACTTGGAGGCATCTGAAATATAAATGGGGTCGTCTGAAATGTCTGAAATTTTCTTCCTTTCTCTTAAAATGACTAAGATTACAAGAAAACTTGTGATCTTGGTCTTGGTTTTACTGTGTTTAAACCTCCACCTGGTCCTGGTACTGTTTGTTAATCTTACACATCTGAACTAAACATGTGTTCCAGTGTAAACTGGGATGAATGGAGCTCATCAGTTTTGATGGTGTAGTATATGGTGTATTTTTCAGTGTCTTTCTAAGATCACGTTTGTATTGCACGGTTGCACCACGTGGTGTTACATAACAGAACAGAACAGATCAATTGCAGAGTGGAATCCATAGTAGGAGGGTTTGAACTGTTACATAAGCTTTTTTGGCCATGTTTTCAAAATATACACATTCCATATGGCTGATTTGAATAAGCACCAAATGTTGTGTAGTTACTTTAGATTTAAAGAGGAAGAAGGAAAGACAAGTTAATGTAAGTCTCTGTTGTGTTGCCATCGTGTGGTCTGTGGTGTAGAGGTTTATTTAAAAACCGTTTAAACTGTTTGTTTTAAACAACAGTTTATGAATATATTAGTTTGGGCCGTCAAATGATGGAAAATAAACACATGGAAGATGTGTCATCGCGATCAATTTTGTTTTTATTTGTGACCATTCCAATTGATGGAATTATTAATATGGAAAAATGTTGTGTGATTGAGTGGATTTTAGTCATTGTTGTTCATCTTCACTGTGGTTTCTAGAACGTGTCGAGAGTTGCTTTGAGAACTTCACTGAAGTCTTTGTCCTCAACCACGTTAACCCGTCTCCAGTTTCTCACAATCCTTTTGATAACTGTCAGTCAAAGACTTATTTACTGTCCTGAGCTCAGAGGCGCCACAAAAATGGTATTGCAAGAATGAAGTTTTCCTACAATGTGTTTGAATAACATGTGTAACGACTGTGTATCAGACAAACAACAAGAGGAGGAACAGTGGAGTACAAAAAAATAAAATGCATTCAAAATTGTTGATCTGAATAATTTTGTAAAATAATTAACATAGTTTATGCATTAGTTTTATGTGGCCTTGGTGTTTTTTTTATTTCAGAACATCAATCTGCCGGGAAAGAGCCTCCCATATAGATCGATGACAGAGACGTCAAAATCTTAAATAAAAAACAAGGATTTTTTTCAATTGATTTTCAAAAATGTAGTTTTAGCGTTTGGCTGAGTGAGTTTAGATTGTTGGACTTACTCATCTTTTGCAAAGTATTTAGCATTTATTCCATCATGACAATAACTCCCTCCTACTCCTTCCTATACTTAGGTCCGCATACTTCAGAGTATCATTAAGAAAAGCCAGGTTAATCTTCAGCTGCCCTTGGAGTACATACCAGGAAATGATTACATTATCACTCAGTGGAGCCTGTCTGCTTTTGTCACTGTCTACAGTCTTATGCAATGATGTTTTTTTTTGTTGTTTTTTTGCCACAAGGCAGAGCAGTAATTGTTGTAGCCATAGTGCGAGGTGAGGAATCACAAGATCAAAGTCCTTGAGTGACTGTACCTGAACCTGAACTTTGTCTTCTTTGCAGTTACTTACTATACTGTACTGTATTGTACACACACACACACACACACACACTGCTGGAGTTACTGTACACCTCTGCTCAGCGTCTGTAGTTCATCTCATTACCTCCCACTCTTCACTGTAACAAGCCAAACAATAAAAAGACACTGATAAAACATGACGTAATAAAGCCAGCGAGTGAACACTGAAGACATGTTTATCCTCCAGGAGCTTCGTCAGAAGTTGGAGTTTTTATTTGAATATTTAAATTTAATACTGTATAAAAAGTGAACAGTTAGTCCTTCAGCTTTTACTGCTCGGCGTGATTTGAATAACAGCTAC
Organism: Cynoglossus semilaevis; assembly: GCF_000523025.1. Lineage (NCBI taxonomy): Eukaryota > Metazoa > Chordata > Actinopteri > Pleuronectiformes > Cynoglossidae > Cynoglossus > Cynoglossus semilaevis. Next base: position 11,949,670 of record NC_024311.1, on the reverse strand, counting down.
ATTAACGGGACACGTCTGTTCAGATGGAGTTTCATGGCAAAGCACAACATAAAACATTCAGTATAACATTATCCAAGGACTTGACTCCTACTGTTCCGCTAATTCAAATACACATGCAGATGTTTTACAGTGGGATGGAAAATACAGTGCCTTGCGAAAGTATTTGGCCCCCTTGAACACCCAATATATGGCAACATCGATTTTTAAAAATGTTTTTTCCATTACAGTTCCTTCCAGTCTCCAGCTGAACTAAAGCTTCCTCGCAGCATTTTACTCCCACCTCTGAGTTCTAAACTGTCTGTAGGTCAAATGTGTCTTCTCCAATATTTAACATCTCAACGCCAACATGTTTTTTTTTGTGGTCTGACCACTTGTTCCTTTTGGCTCTTTATCAAATGTCAAGTCAAATTGAGTCAGTTTTATTTGAAAAGCAAAAATTCACAAAACACATTTGTCTCAATGCACTTTACCGTTTTAAAAAAATGGAATTAAAATTGAAATAAAACCACCACATTACAGATTGCTGGAGGGTTTTCAAGGATTGGCTAATAAATACAGATAATTCTGTCCCTTATCTCTCTCCTGGTGATAAAAAACAAACATTTCTGAAGATTAACATTAATCTCATGTTTTATGTTCTTCTAACAGATACATTCCTCCTCTGCTGTGGGGTAAAAGTGGTCACCTCCAAACAGCACTGTACGGTAAACTCGGTCGGGTGAGTTCACCTCACCCCAACGGTGTCAGGAAGTATTTGCCCATGCTGGATGGGGCAACTGCAACATTTGACCTCTTTGAGCCAGTGGGGAACCATCGAACAGGAGGTGAGGAGGACTTTAATCTCATAATCTTGTTTTATAATCTTCGAGTGAGATTGAAGACAAACTCCTTGTTTTTGCATGGGTTACACTGACACGTCTCGGTGCAGGAGACAGGAATACTCTGTACTAATACTTCCCCACAATCCATCTGCCTGTTTTATCAGACGACATCACCATGGTGATATGTCCCGGGATTGGAAACCACAGTGAGAAGCACTACATCCGAACGTTTGTGGATTATGCGCAGAAAGAAGGCTATCGCTGTGCTGTGCTAAACCACCTGGGAGCGCTGCCAAACATTGAACTCACATCACCCCGAATGTTCACGTATGGTAAGACCGAGCAGCCCCCAAGGCCTTGAACTGTGTTTGCAATGTTCCATCTCTGAAGAGATGGAGAAGGATTGTGGGTTCCAACCATTGTTGCCTAAACAAACAACCCTATCTAGAAATCTTCTTTATAAAAATGTGTTAAAATTTAATACATTTTTACCATTTACTAATTAAATTCAGATAAGATAGATAAGTGGCTCAAAATGTTCTGGAAATATTTGGACATATAAATGTATTCTTTACTATATTTAGCAGGGGTTTATATATATATATATATATATACATATATACATATATATATATATATATATACACACATATACACAGTATATATACTGTATAATATAAATAAATTCAGTCCTGAACTAAAGGCAGCTTCAGCTTCAGCTCAGCTCAGAGACGAGCGTGTCGTCGGGCAGAGGTGTCAGTCTTTGTCCATTGGTTCAGTCTGCCCTGCGGTGTGTCTGACAGGATGCACGTGGGAGTTCGCAGCCATGGTGGGTTACATCAAGAGGGCGTATCCCGAGACGCAGCTGATCGTGGTCGGCTTCAGTCTGGGTGGAAACATCGTCTGCAAGTTCCTGGGGGAGAACAGGACCAACCAGGAGCGAGTGCTGTGCTGTGTCAGCGTCTGTCAGGGTTACAGTGCTCTCAGGTGAGTTCCTCGCTGAGTTCAACATCAGCAAATGCTGTGTTTCACTAACACTGAACATCCATCCATCCATCCATTTTCATCCACGTATCCGTTACCCAGGAGGTGAACCCTGAGGTTCCACACCACTGACAGAGACATTGCCTCTGGGCCAAAGTGCCACTAACACTGAACACATATTTGATAACATTTTCACAGTGGAACAAAATGTCATGGTTAGGCTAAAACAGAGATGAAGTCTTCAGTTTGGTCTGTTGTATAAGCCCCAGTGGTCACACTGGAACTTTATCACTATATCAACTGATAAACATCTGATTAAATGCCTCGTGACGTCGGTGATGAAATTGAAACTGCGGCAGATCTCATGAATTTTCCAAGACATCGTCGGCGTCTGAGTCAAATGTGCTCATGTCAACTTTTTGTTAGTTCCTTGTTTGTTCCTCAACGTATTTTGCTCGTTAACCAAATACATGATTTTTCCATTTATGGCAGGATTTCATTATAGAAGTTTGTGATTTTTGAATGGATGCCAAATATGTTTTTGGAGTAAACCCCTGTAGGCCATGAGTGGAAATGCAGGCTAATGCTTGTGCATTGAAGTTTACCAGTCTGATTCCTGGCCTGCAGTGGCTAATGCTTGTGCATTGAAGTTTACCACTCTGATTCCTGATTCTGATGAGTGTTTTTCCCTCGGGTGATGAACTGAATACTGAAAAAAAAAAACACATCCTAATTTTGCCCTGAACCCCTGTATAAGTGCACAGACTGCATTGGCTGCCACTAGAGGTCAGAAGAAAGGGCCTGATCAGTGGTGATTCACTGATCTCCGGTCAGTTACAGTCCTGAAAGATGAGCTTAATCTGGTATTTGAGTTAAACACAATTGGAAAATTAAACATAAAAAATAATTAACACAGTCATTTAGTCATATATATTCTAATATCTCTGCCACAAAAATTCCACTGGACAAATATAAAGAAAGCGTTTCCTTGCTTAATGTGGCCATAAAAAGATACACAGTCACATTTATGGGACTATAAAGGGCAGTGTCGTGTTGTTTTAATCTTTGAATGCATACATGACGTTGGAGGTAGAATGGCCTTCAGTCATACGTTCAGAGTCACACCTTTTTTTTTTCTTCTTCAATTCAACCAGTGTCTCTTGGTAGATATGACAGACTCATTTCTTCCAAGCCCATCTGAAGGTTGGGTGTTGGCTCTATACGCAGAGCGTGTTCACGTATGAGTTTGGTTTAACAGGTCTGAGTCATGGCCAAAGGATTGTTCCATTAATCCCAATCTGAAAAGGGACTGCTTTTTTTTCTGCATTTCATACATTCTTGGTGTCAGTCTGAAAGATGAACAAAGTATCTTTAAATGAAGAAAGTACAATGGAAACGTGATTTGTTTGCAGCTAAAATTAGCTAACACAGCTCACGTCTTGTCTCTCTCTCTCTTTCTCTCTCTGTGTGTCTCTGTCTCAGAGCCCAGGAGACATTCCTACAGTGGGATCAGTTCCGGCGCTTCTATAACTTTCTCATGGCTGACAACATGAAGAAAATCATTCTTTCACACAGGTACAGCAGCATCAACTGCTGGAACACGATGTCTTTCATAACATTTTTTTTGTAATTCAGCCAATCTGGGAAACAGAGCCAACTGCTCTGTGTTTACACAGCTGTTTATCTAATGTTGTACCAAACACGCCACATCCTCCTGATGTCCACATTCAATCTGTCTCAGTTACAGATTTAAATTACAAAGACTGTAGTCTGTAGTAGTCCTGTTGTTAAGGCAAATTTAGAATGTAGGAAATGAGGTTTAGTAGTCTGTTAAGATTCTCATTCATCCAGGTCATGTGATCCATAGAGTTCTGGACTTCTTCTTTGAGCTTGAAAGACTGATGAAGTTCCTTTTCAAGCTCACAGTGAAGTCAACACACTGGACGACGAGGACTGTTTTTCACACTGTTCTGATTTCAACAGACACAGTCTCTTTGGAGGAATCTCCGACAAGACTATAGATGCAGATATCGGGCGACTCTACACAGCCACGTCGATCATGCAGATCGATGACACCATCATGAGGTACAGCACAGTCCGTCCCTGCATTGATTGTTGACAGATGTGGAAAATATGACGTTATAAAATCATGTCTTCCTTTTTTTAAATCTAATTTCTTAATAGAAAATTCCACGGCCACAGCTCACTCAAAGAGTATTATGAAAAGGAGAGTTGTGTTCATTATATACACAATGTAAGAACTGCATCTGTTACTTTAACCTCACAAGTTATACTGTTTTATCTGTTTGTTTTTTTTTGATGCAGTCATTTCTTCTCAGGTGAATGTGCCACTGCTGCTGGTGAACTCTGCAGATGATCCTCTGGTTCATAACTCCCTGCTGAAAATCCCTCACACACTAGCATGTACGTATGTTTTCAGCTTCGCTAAAGAGAGAATGTTATAAATGTCTCTCCAAAGACACTACACCACCAAAAAAAACAAAAATGTAAAAATATATAAACTGTATAACAGCAACATAAACACTGAACATAAAAATATAAACGCTCAAAAACAGTTGTATAAACATGGAAAAACACTAATGTAAACAGTGAACATAGAAATATAAACAATGAAAAACAGAAATGTCAACACTGAAATAAGAAATGGAAACATTTATAAATATAAAATTTAAAAAAATGAAAATATAAATTGCAAAAATAGAAATACACTCAGAAATCAGAAAAAGAAAACATTGAAAAATATAAATACAAAAGCAGAAAAACAGAAATATAAATAGTGAGAATGGGAATAGAAACAATGATGAACAGAACTATAAACTCTGAGAAACAAACAGTAAGAAATAGAATCATGAGCACTGAAAAACAGAAATATTAATCCGCCCAAAATATAAATTTTTTTTTTTACTCAAATAAAGTAAATATAAATATTACACTCGTGAAGAACTGACAGACCTCGACTTCAACAGTTTAAAATATAAACGTTGAAGTGCACGTGAAGTACAAGTGTAGAACATCAGTTCAGCTCTGATTTAGTCTCTGATCTGAGTGGGTTTGTCAGGTGGATGAGTCCTGAGTGGAGGCACAGGCCATTCTGTTTGACATGTGTCTCTCGAGGGGCACTTAGAGGATCATCTGTCCTTTTACCGTTGAACATGATACAGTAACTCAAGTCTACCAGAACCCACCGGACACAGAAGCTCCTGAAGCACTGGTACTGTTTAAAGACTGCGAGGAAAAACATAAATGTTTTTTTAAATTAGCTTTGTTGGAAGATGGGTTTAGTTAACGCAAACGTAACAGGTCGACATGTTCGGCTAACGTTTTGTTCCTAATTTTCTCTTTATCAAGCATTTTCAGTAAGTGCCACACTTACTTGTAGGTAACTATCATTTCTAATAAAATGATCCAGATGTTACCATTCCGCGCCACAGGGGGCAGAACAGAGCAAGATCAAATGTAAACAATGGACAAAACGAACATGGAAGACACCACTGAAGTCTGCAAAAAAAAAGTTTGCAGTTTTGCTGGTGATTAGCAGTGAGCGTGAGGGTTTTGTGGTTGATGACGAAGCAATCAAATTGATTGACAAATTGACTCACTGACATTTGTAGCGCTCTCATAAACACTGCATGCTTTGTGTCAGTCACATTCCATTCATAATCAATCATTCACACCTCTGTGAACGTGGCCCACGTTTCTCTTACTGACGTTCGTTGGGTCTGTTCCTCTGGTATAAACTTTACCCAGACGTTCAGTCAGAGCCCAACAGGAAGTCCAGACCAGAGACAGCGTTCACAGCAGAGGAGTCTAACTGTCATTTACTGTTTTCACCTCTTCAGCAAAGAAGTCCAACGTGGTCTTTGCCCTGACGTTACACGGCGGCCACCTGGGCTTTTTCGAGGGCGCCGTGCTCTTTCCCCAGCCGCTCACGTGGATGGACAAAGTGATCGTGGGTTACGCCAACGCCATGTGCCAGTGGGAGAAACAGAAACCGCCGTGCCAAAGTGCTCATCTGAGTGAGAGCTCCTGTGATGAGGAGAAAGCCTAAACCGCTGGTCGCCCTTATCTCACCGTCTCACACTTTCTCATCTCTCTCTCTCTCTCTCTCTCTCTCTCCCATCTCATTGTCCTCAAAACCAGGGGGAGGGGAGGAGACACCTGCGGTCAACCTGAAACTGCTCTCCTCTCTGCCTCCTCTCTGCGGTGCTCCTCCTAAACTGCTCCAGATACATTTCGTATTTCGCCCTCACCGTATCGTATGTCCCCAAACGAAAATAACGTTACTGCTTTTGCGCTCGTTTCTTTTGGTCAAATTACAAATATTGGGGTGTTGACCAAAAATGGTGAGCACTGTGATTATTAACGAGATGACAGCACACACTACAGGAGTACTTGAGGTCATGAGGTCATGTCCTTATCTTTGCTGCTTGTCACCGCCAAGGCCACACAGTTCAGATTGCTCTTTTCACCCACACAGTGTTGACCTATTATCATATATGGGAAGATAATGTCTGTGTGTTTATGAAGTGGATGGAGCGCCACCTAGTGATCAATAAATCTCTGTGTTTGTGAGGCAGTGCTTTAATTACAATGTAAAGAACCAGTCAACCTTTTCCCTAAAAAAACACCACAGATAAACAAAATACCAGAAATATAGACATATAATAAAGTTACAACGGGATCATGTGGAGCCTGGTAACTAGGGTTGGTTGGTACTGACTTAGTCAGTGGTAACCAGGCACCACTGGAGGTGGTGGACCTGGGTTTTTTTTTGTTTTTTTTTTCAAAATTTGATCTTAATTTTGAAAAATGTTTTGTTAAAGAAATCCTTAAACGTGGCTTAATTTTATCTGGAAAATATTTGTCCATGCAAGTGGCAACTGTTCTTAATTTTGGAAACTTTGGATTTTCCTCATTTTGTTAATGGTCTTTGCTGGCGTTACTCTGCAGGCGGCAGGATAAAGATAGGGTCAAATGAGTTCAAAAATAGTAACATTAATGGCAACTGGACGTCCAGTTGCCATCAATGTTACTA
>NC_024311.1:11921721-11942705 GCF_000523025.1 Cynoglossus semilaevis | reverse complement strand
TTTCATGTTAATTAATAGCACTTTAAACTCATCATGCCCCAGTTTGCTCTTTCGACCTTTAAATGTCTCCGTCAGCTGCAGATGAACTTGCGGAGGGGACGAAGATGATAACCAACAGTTAGATGAATCGACCGTTCCCTCCGTGTCTCTGCGTCAGCCATGTTTTCAAAGCCCTCCCTCTGTATCTGCCGGTGATCAGCTGTAGCTGCTCCTAAAACTCAGATTTGCTTTGGTTTGTGCTGAGAAGTCTTGTATGATGAGAGGAATGTCATACACCGTTTAAAAAACCTGATGCTGAAACTAAACCTGATGCTCCTCCTCCGTCATGGCTACATATCACATCAGTGCTTTTACATGTGGGGGCAGATAGAGATCACAGTAAAGTTAACTGGAAAAACAAGAAAAAAAAATGGAACAATTTTTGAAACTTTTTAGTTGTAAACTCTTGAGATCCTATAATTGAGATAATCAAGATGCGGCCCGTGGGCCGAATCCAGCACGTGACTGGATTCCAAAATAATAATGTTTGTGTAACATCAAATGTGAATTTGATTTCATTCATTTGTCCAGATAAAGTTGATGACCCCGTCCTATAAATTAGGATCACAATTTGAACGAAGGTTTATTTTCCACGTCTGAGGCTGAACTTTGTTGTACATGTGGAAAAAAGAACCCTTTTTAAAAGTCACTTCATGTTTAAGTCTGTCAGAGCTCAGCATTAATGTGGCGACCTGAGCTGTGAGGTGAGATAAGACGGAGGGCAAAAATGACCAGGGCAAAACCAAGTCTTGATTTCAGAGCTCTGTCCTGGGGTAGTCCTGTTGTTAGGACGGGATTTGTTTGTTCTTTAATGATCGGAGTGAGGGAAGAGTGACCTTTATTCCAGCTGCAGTGATGCAGTTCTTCTAGTGCAATGTATCGAAAAACACAGCTTGAAAAGTCCTTCAAACACCCACGTGAGACTTTGGTGCGGCTTGTGGCCCTGGGTGAGGGTTTCTGTGACACACGCGTGTTAGATTTCTTTGTGTTACAGGGTTTGGTAGCCAACCTTGCCGCTGACCCCTAGTGGCTGCTCTTCAGAGGCAGATCCTCACCATTGTCAGTGAGCCACCTTTGCCCCGAAGCTGTTTGGGGCGACCGCTTCTTAAAAATGTTGAAACTTAATTTAACTTTAATTTATTTTTTGGATTTTAAACAAGGTATCCTCATGAAATACCACAACCTCTGATTGGACACAAAAAACAAAGGTGACGTTTTTTGTGGTAAAAATGCTGGGTGTAAAACTTGAGCTGCAAAACCTTTATGATTGATTGGAAGCCAAGAAAAAAAAATGCTGTAGGAATTATTATGGAATGACGCTGAGGGAATGTTCATTTTAGGCTCTTCGCTGTTGGGGTAGAGAACCAGTACTAATTCCTGGTATGAAAATGATAATGTAAAGAAACAATCATGACTGTAATGTAAAGGTTGAGCCGTTTACAGATATGTGGAGATTATTCATTTACAGTAATGTGAAATGTCAGACATCTGTGTTTTCTTCACTCAGTTTCCACAACCATCAAAGTGAAACTCTAAATCCTTCCATTGACTTTCTAATCTAAACCACTGAGGCCGTAGGTGCTGGGTTTATGGTCTTTCTTTTACGTTTGTTTGTTTTCTGCTGTGTCCAAGTCACTGATCTGTGTTGCCACCTACTGCCAGAAAGATCAAACTGCAAATGCAGTTTGGTCATAGTAAAACATCCAGATTCTACGGTTAGCTGTACACGTGAGCGTGACAGGAAGTCGGTGGAATGTTGTTGTAGTTTTTTTTTTTAGTTTTTTAATCTGGACCAAGGTTGTTGTTGACACCAGCACAAAATTGGTTTTCTGCAGTGAAAGTCTCCACCACTGTTGCACAAACAGCAGATTTAAAAGTGTTATTGTTTAGATGTATATTTTCTAGTCTTAGTGTTTATGTTTATTTGTTGTTGTTTTTTATTTTAAATATTATGTCTTATGTGATGTCAAAATGCTTTGCGGTGAGTGTACTGTCACATCACCACCTAAATATGTCTATTTACTTGATGAAAAAATACTTTAAAATGTTTAAGAATATATATATAAATATAAATAATTATATGAAGGACCAGGGATAATATTTAATGCAATAATCCCAGACCAGGTTTTACTTCAAACATACACATAGTCCATATATATAAGTCCTCTCATATACAGTTTGTCGTCTTTGATATGGAAACTAACTTGTGTTTAGCGTCTGTTTTTCCACATTGACCTGTGAACTGACCCCAGTACAGCCAATTCGGGCTCTGGAATACCGTATTTTCCGGACTATAAGTCGCTCCGAAGTCGCGCCAGCCAGCTAGAGTGCCCTCTAGTGGCTGTCAGAGTGAAAATAACAAACATGGGATATTATGTATTTTAATATATAAGTCGTACCTGGGTATACATCGTAAACCCGGCCAAAGGATGATAAAGGATGACTTATAGTCCAGAAAAGATGGTAATTAGATTAAAATTATGGATAATCCTGTTCAAAATACAATGAAGTATTTCACAAATATATGTTGTTTCCATCGTTACGTCGTAGCTACTGTTGTTTAATGTTTGAGTGGAGAAATGTCCAGTCAACCGTGGCTCAGTGGACAAAGGTGGAGCAGACAGCAGTTATTATAGAGCTTTAATTTTGTCTTATAAAAACTCACTGATGGTGAAAGAAGGGATCAAGTGACAAATGTAATGAGCACATACTGTTACACAACCGACCACGCGCCGCTATTGAGCAGTGGGTGTTTTTTGTGAAGAATAACAATAGTGTGTGTGTGTGTGTGTGTGATTTCAATATGAGACAAAAATATGGTTATTGTGTTCTAAAATAAATTATTTTCCTAATACAAATAGAAATGTGACTCTGTTTGATCCTGAGGTGAAGTTGAATCTTTGATCACTTAAAATGATGAGGTGGACCAAATTTGGCCCGCAGGCCTTGACTTTGACACATTCTTTATAACAACTGTAATGATGTAATAATCAGTCCTGACCCGTGGACCAGGACTAGGATCAGGTTTCTTTGCAGTCGTTGCTGCTCTTTTAGCAACTGTTTGAATACAGATGTTGACACTAATGTTGATTTGAATGAAGGATTTGAATGAAGTTGATGAAGAGTCGGTTACAGGTTAGTAACCACTCGACTCAACAACAGAAACACAGATAAAGTTTTTATTGAAAAGTCCATGATCCAACGCACAGCACAGCTACGGAAACACCACGGTGGATTATCAGACAAATGAAAGATGCGTTTACTGACCAAAGCAGAAATGTTTGCTGTGGTCAAGTGTCTGGACTCGTCTCACACAGCTCTTAATTTGCCGTTACATTTTCAAATTCTGACAGTGGTGTCTGTGAGGAACTTGTTGATGTTGCATTGCAACTTTTGTTTACTTTATTAGTGATGGGATCCAAAGTCAGTCTAACCTAGTGTGCTTTATAAAGGCATCGTCGTATCACTGACTCCAACAATATATTTTCCCCAAATCCTAACTCTATCCTATTTCAAAATCTGGACACAAAAAAGTAATGTGGAAGATAAAACCCGTGGCTCTGTTCCTTCAGAGGGCGGTGTCCTCAGAGCCGAAAAGCTTGGCGGCGATGGCCTTGCAGTCAGACACGGAGGCTTTTCCATCAAAATCCGCTGGAAGGATGTCTGCGTCAAACTCTTTAATGTAGCCGTCCAGCTCATCGCCGTGAACAAAGACCTGCGGGGAAAAAACAGCTCCGTTAGAAGTGAGGGAATCAACAGGAAGTAGACGTTAGGATTGATCAGCGGTGCGTACCCTCTCCAGGAGTTTGCTCTTCATAAAGGGTTTAACCACGTTGTATGTAGTGGTGAAGTACCAGGGCTGATGGGTAACATGGACTGCTTTGAAGCGGGCTGGGAAGGAGTCCTGGAGAGGATGTGATTAATAACATGTTTACTGCAAGAACATTTGGCCTGTAGGTCTAGTTAATCTGACCGTAAATCATACAAAACAGAAACATCATCAGTTGATGCCGGACTTGAACCTTTGACCAAACCTCCCTGTCACTGTAAGGCTCAGGACAACATCCGTTAAAGTAAGAACAGCTTTCCTCACAAGAAAAAAGATTTGGTTCAATGCTGGGGTGTCAAATCCCTGGCTTGGGGACCACTTCTAGCCCGTGAACCCCACCCAAATCTGGCCCGTCAATAATTATATTTTCTCCTGATGTTATTAAAAAATTATTATTATTATTTTGTAATTATAAAACCCCTTTAAGAACTAATACAAAGATTGATTGCAGCTGAATTAAACATTGAATACAAAATGACGGTGTCAGCTGTGGAGTTTGAGACCCCCTGTTTAAAAGATAATGATATTGACTCATGTTGTGTCAAAGTTCATATCTTGATCACCTGGTATGGTCCCTAGCCGTTGCTGCGGAGAATTAAGTAACATACGACAGAAGCCGTGGTCAAACCAAACTCAACAACCGTAAAATGGAAAAAACCCTGACCTGCAGCATGTCCACCATTTTCTTCAGCTCAGCAGGTTTAATTCCCGAGGCGTGCTGCATGGTGAAGCCTTTGAAATTCTCAATCAGGACAAATCCATTGATCTGGGTCTCCTCATTCTCCAGTAACTTCTCCAAGATCACGCAGTATGCTCTCAGAATCTGTCACACACACAGAACCACGAAGGACCGTGAAGATACAGAAAGAAAGTAACACAGTACAGTGGTCCATCTCTATATCGCCGTTCTCCTTTCTGGATTGTTTTAAATACAATCTCAGAACATTAATGACTGGGTAATGACCTTAGTTGGACACAGGAGGGCACTGTTGTTGTTGTTCGACTGTTGATAACAGTCTGGGGAGGTTCATAAAGGGTAAATATATACTGTACGTAAATCATATAATTACTATCTTGCCTCTACTTCGCGATTTTTTTCCCATTGGTCTTGGAACGCAACTATCGCGATAGAAGAGGGACCACTGTATTAAACACTCTGGTCTATCCCTAACACAAACCTTTAACCCTAACCCTGTCCAAACCATCAGCCCCAAAAATGAAATGTTAGCCCGAGTTTGCTCAAAAGTTAGAGAAAAAAATGTGGTCTAAAGAATCCCGAACAAAGTTATGTCTACACTGGAGTCATTTGTCAACCAGGACTGAAGAAAAACTGTGTCAGGCTCCTTTCAGATATGTTCACCATGGTCACAGTGGCATACGTTTGCTAAAAAAGTTCAAATATTTACCCACACGTGAGGCTTTTTTCAGTACCTCATCAAATGTAATCTCCTCCAGATCCCAGTTCTCGATGTTGAAGAGCAGGACCGCACGTCCGTACTTGTCTCTACTGGGCAGAACCACAGGGTATCCCGCCTCGATGGTGCTGCGGACCGCCGCGGGTGTCATGTTCTCAAACAGCTCAGGATAATCCTTCCTGAATCGCACGTAACCTAAAACATCATACACACGCATTATTAAGATAATGAATGAATAAAAGAATCGTACATGTTGTAAAACGTTATATTTATTTTGGTAGAAAAAAATAGCGTTCATTGGGAAAACGTACATTTAAAATCACAGATTTGGCAGATGCTAATTGTCCAAACGTTAGCAGTTTTGGAGAAAAGTTATTCGAGACTTTTTTTTAATTTACCAACGGACAAAAAGACATAGAGAACATTCTAGATGACTGTTCGTAGCTTGTGATAATTTCTGTTTGCAGTTAAGAAAGGAGTGTGTGCACACACACAAACTGATTAAAAGGGTTTGTGGGGACTACATCGCTGACCGTGGTTTATGGGGACCGAAGTTAAACAACTGTAACTGTAGATCAACCGCAGATATCTGAATCACTGCACAATGTATTAAAAGAGACCCGTGACGTCATCCTATTAAAACCAACACCAAGAGTTGTTTTTTTCATTTAATTTCATAAATTTGAATTAAATCAGCTTTTTCATTTTGTCGCCCACTTTCTCATCAAGAACACTTTGCTCTATATAAAATCCCAGGCAGCCGTGTGTGTATTAATGCAATTGCTGTCCCATTTGTACACAAAGAGCCCCTCTGTCTCCGCAATCTCAGAAGTGCTTCAAAGCCCCGGCTAATGAGTTCATGCCTCCCTGTCTCCCTGATGGACAGTATTCATGCATAACAAACAAGATCACACGCTTAATTACACGAGGAAATGGTAACATTTATGCAGATATCTTATTTCTTGTTGGTACTTCATGGAAATTGGTTGTTAAAATGTATTAATTTGAAAACATATTGGATTAATAATTAAAACGAAATCACTTTTGATGATAAAGAATGACAAAAACGGCGAGAAAAAAAAGCTTAAAATTAGTTAAAAATAACCAACATTTTTTTCAGAAACAAATCTAATTTTACAAAAGAAGTAAAATAACCTTAAATGTAACTTGAAACAAAGGCTAAAATGTAGCTTTAACATGGAAGCTAAAATTTTGCGCCTAGGTGGCAAATATTTTCCAAAAAAGGCTAACCTTGGGTGCGCCTAGGTGGCAAATATTTTCCAAGAAAGGCTAACCTTGGGTTAAGCTATACTTTTAGCTTACTCTATGTAAGCTAGCTAGCTTGATTAGCATTGCTGAGGCTAAACGGCGGTCTTCTCCGTCTTTACTCACCTCTCATGAGCTCATGCGCTCTGGTGACGTCAAACTTTCTGGCCCTGAGGAATCTCAACAGTAAAGCGTCAGGTTTGTCCCTGAAACGTTCCAGCGTCAGTTTGTCCAGGTCGTCTCCCTCCGCTGCCTTCTCCTTCATCATGGTCCGCAGGTCCTTCAGTGACGACGCCCGACTCTCCTCAGTCTCGTTCAGTTCATCCTTAGCCTTTAGGATACATTAAAGACAAAGTGTCATTTAAAAACACACAAAAAATGGACGGATTCATGAGCAAATCATTTATCTGTAGTTTTTTTTTCTCACCTTTTGCACAGTATGGCAGGGCAGTTTGTGGCATGGTCCAAACACTGGCCCGTGGTCCTTCACTGTCAAATGCTCCAGTTTGGAGCGCATGGCCTGCTCCTCCTCTGAGACCATACGGAACGTTCCAGTCTGTAGCAAAGATGATGAGAGAAAAGAGTTGATAAAGAATTCTCCTTTCTCCAAGTCCCATCTTCTAGACTTTTCCCCAGACATTACATGTAACCCTATGAGTTTTACTTCATACTTGACCAAAGATTTTTTTTTCTCTTGTTGTAGGTGTTAAACTTACAGCAGCCATGGTTGCAGTCTCTCGGCAGCTTCACTTTTCTGTGTGAGAAAAAAATGTGATTTACTGTTTATTTTCTTTAGAGAAAATTATTTTCTTGCACTAGTTTTGTTTTTTAAAGTGGCTCAAATAACCTTAGTGGACTATGTGTAAAAGTAAAATGCATAAAAAAAACAGACAAAAAAAAAAGAATTTGTTCAGGTTGTTTCTTAAAAAATGCTTAAAGAATTTGTGGATATTCTCAGTCATCCAATCCAGTTGCCTACTTTAAAACTGCTTTTGAGATTATTATGTTTTTTGTTTTTTTTTTTTTTTTCAAAATATATTATCAAACAAGTTAGCAGCGTTCATCCGACTTTTAACACAAGAAACAAATTCACTATTGCTAAGGTATTTTAGTGCATTGCAAAATTTAAAAAATGGCAAAAAATTAAACAATTAATTTAAAAAAATGTCAATTTTCTTGCAAAAATATATAAAAGAGAACAGCATATTTAAGATGAAGATTTAAAATGACAATGAACTTAATTCTACCAGATTGTTTTATTACTAATTAATTAGTAGTACTGACGCAGTAGATTTACACCGGTTTAGTATATTAGGTTATTGAAATGAAAAAGCTCAGTGTTCTTACTTGCAGCAGATGAGATGACAGGACCAGAGTGGCAGAGGAGTCGGCCGGAGGAGAAGTAGGAGTTGAAGGGGAGGAGTGAGTGAAAACGTCACTCACTCCAGGATTAGATTGACACGGAGGATTAACAATGACTCTTATAATCCACATTAGGCAAAGTGTTATATTAGACCCAGCAGATGTGACGTGAAATATAGGTTTGAACTGTGGAAAATATCACATGAGGTGATCAAAGGCCACCTGGGAATTCAAACTCAGCCCTACGTTAGACATTCCTCTCCTGACTTTCAGTGGAACAGACCTCGGATGGAACCACTTGTTTTGGTTCCCAGATTATGGATTACTGACCCATGACTGAACGGTATCAAACACCACGGGCGGTACTGACTCAAAGGAGGTCGAGCCACGTACCATAAAGAACATGAATATATCCCACCACAGCAGTTGATTTTAGTTTCAGGATGATAGTTTCAGCCCACGATGTTTTCCTTTGGTTTAGACCCGGGTTCTCAAACATATGGCTCGCGGGCCAAAACTGACCCGCTCCCATTAGTTGGCATCGGTGTAACCCATTTGACCAGCCATAGCTGACATAAACCCACTGGCGGGAGAGTCGTGTGGGACTCGTATTCTTTCCAAACGTCATGACAGACTCAGGTTTATTTGAGGTGCAGGTTATAAATTATTTGCGATGATTTAATCGTGACATTGTTGTCAAAGACCTATAAAAACATCGCGTTGACAGGACGGAGCAGTGAAAAAGGTTAATGAGCTGTTGGCTAACAGAGGAAGTGTCTGTCGTGGGTCTCCCTCTCCCTCCTCTTCCTCCCTCGTCTTCCTCCCCCCTCTCCCACACTGAGGCCTCTGTGATTCAGAGTTGACGGACCTACTGTACGGTGTTATTGTCCTTTTTTTTATCGGCTCCCCTCATTAGCGGATGCTAATGAGTGCCGTCCTGTATCCCAGCGGACACAAGCAGGGGTTAACAATGCCATGAATTACGTTTGACCCAGCTATGGAGGCGTTCTCCTGTCTGGAATTCTGTTTCCAAAGGGGATTATATAAAGAATTTTGGGCAGTTATGCCATTCAACAACAACAATAGCGCCCTCCTCTTCCCAACTCCTGTCAGTCATCGAATCGTTTCCGACGTCTCACCCTGACAGATAATTATGTGGAATAAAAACAAAACCGACCAACCTGTGAAGGAAATCAGTGTTTATTTATTTATTGTTACAGTGCCATGTTGAAATGTTTTCAGTGATCAAGACTTCATTCTGTAATTACTGTAATTTAAAAGTTAAAGCGTAACGTCAATACATTTATGAACTAAGTTCATTTTAAATTAGCACAAGGCACAGTCACAGGTTTAAATAAAAATAGTCACAGGAACTGGTCGCTCACAAAACACATTTGTTATGAGTTAAAAAGTGAATAAATGAATTCTTACTACAGGAAACATACTGTATATATGTCAAATAATACACCCTACGTCGATGATGTCACTCTTATCCTCAGCAGAAAATATTTTATTTGTGCACAATTGTAAATCACAATATAACAGGTCTGAAAACATTGTTGTTAGTTGGTGTTTTTGCAGTGTTAAAAAATACTTATGATTTAAACACAGTACTTTATGTCGAGGTAAAATGAAGGAAAAAAACTGCAATAATGCAGATTTGTTCTATTGTACAATAGAAAAAACCAGGCTGCCATATATATAAAAACATAAATATCAAGATTCTAATTCTTCAAACCTGATCGTCATCTTTACACTGAAATTTCAAATTTCTTTCCTCAAACTTTAGCGAGACGTTTACAACAGCAGTTTTTGTCTTACTTCAAAAAACACAGTTTAATCCCGTTGGAGGAAACAAAGACTGTATGGAGACCGGACTAAACTAGGCCAAAGGTCAACGTAATGTAAATAGCAGCGTTCACCATGTGATGCACACATAGACAGTCAGATGATGGTTGGTTTGAAGAGTCACTCCTCAGACTAAAGGGGCAGGACGTTTATGTTTTAGTTTATATTCACACAAATTCACACCAGGCCATGTGAGAAAAGCTGATCGTACGTAAGGCAACACAACAACAGTGTTAATGAACAGTGGCTGGAACTGTTGACTGTATGTCCCGGAAGTCTGTCGGGAAAAATAAAAGAATAAACAGCGGGCTGGATTGGATGGCTCGGCGGGCCAGTTTTGGCCCGCAGACCACTAGTTGATAATCCCTGACCTAGAGAAAGAGTGGCATTTGAGTCCCTAACCCAGGCGTGGGCCATTTTTTTGACTCCACAATAGGTCCTAAAATTTGTACAACGCTAGTATAAATTAATAACATAATTTGGTGGGCCGGATTAAAAGGCCAAATGGGCTGCATCCGGCCCCCGGGCCATAGTTTGCCTTTGCCTGCCCTAACCTCTGACTGATTGCTGTGTTTGTGAACCTCCTGGTGAATTGGCAAAAAGTATCCACACTTAAGCTTTGGAACAAGTCAAATACAAAACAATACATACAAAGAAATACATTTTTAAATGTAACTGAAGACCAGACCAGTGTTTCAGTCAGGAAAAACCCACGTCCATCTACGCTGAGTGTTTTTCCTGGTAGTTGTAAATAGAGTTGGCTCGATACCATTGTTTCATGTCCGATACTGATACAGATACTGCAGCTTGGAGTATCTGCCGATAACAATATCAACCCGATAACGTCCTTGTTTACTGCATATTGTGCATGGTTAAGTTTACAGTTGTTTCTTTTTTCAATATTGGACCGATACTGATCCAGAGTATCGGATCGAGCCACCCCTAGTTGAAAACATAACACACGACAGTGATGAAACTGGAAAATACACATAAAAATGGAGCGTACGCACATTAAAGCAGGTTCAAACGCTGTAGTCACAGAGTTCCCGTGGGTCTGTGGCAACAGTGAGACCACAGGTTTGTTGCACGTCCAGTGTCTATTTACATTAAATCTTTCCTCAGAAAAAGAAAAGGAATAAACAGTTATAAACTGCCTCAGTGTCGGACTTAAAATAAAAGTAGAGAGAAATCAAAACCTGTGCAAAGATCGTCATGGTACCAGTAGTTAAAAGAACAAAAAGTCACGTGGCCCACAGAAAATCAGTACCGATCCCTGGGTCACTTGCTAACGAGCCGAATAAAAATGATTCAAGAGAATCCAGTTATTTTCATGTGCTTTCTTCATTTAAAGGCATTTTGGCAATTTTACCAAATGATGTCGTTCAGCCTCCGATACAAATTTTACCAAATGATGTCGTTCAGCCTCTGATACAAACAGAATAAAGGCTATTTGTAACAGAATAAAGGCTAAAAGACGTTTTATTTTGAAATTTTTTTAACAATCCTTCATGATCCTTCAGTGATCGGCTCAGTACCAGCCGACCTCGGTACATTAGGGTTGGGGACCACTGTCCAGTCCTATATACCTATTTTTCTTGTTTCCTAAGTGTGATGCCTGCCTTCACTAGGGGGTGCCAGAGAGCATTTTAAGGGCGGGAGCAAACGAGGGAAAACCAAAGGCAGGTGTGAGACAACATCTAGACCGGCAACCAATCAGAGACTGAACTGATGGAGTTGTCTGGTGTTGTTCGTCAGTGTTTTCACAGAAATTTAAAATACTATTTCGTTCATTTTTGCGACTTGAAATCTCAAGCAATAATATTCCATCCATAATCCAATGGAAGTGGATGTTTATTTGTGTTAATGCATGTGCGTGGGTACACGTAGGTGTGGAGTGTGTTTGTGTTTGTGCAGCTGAGGGTGAGGGTTGATTGTTTGACTCCACGGAGGGAGGAGCTCAAAGAGTTTGACTAAAAAACCATTGACATTTTTAAATATCAGTCAGGTTTCTCCTCTGAGGAGTGTTGGGATGATAATAAATTCACATTCACTTTCATGCTGCCTTCATGCTTGTAAACAGAAGTTTATCCAGTGTTAGTAAAAACCAGGGATGTCCGATATTAACTTTTTGCCGATATCCAATCAGCTGATATTGTCCAATTTCGATATTAATCGATACCGATATATGAAGCCCTTTGGGTTAAAGGGAGAGTACACATAACTAACCAATATTACATAATTAAGCTAATATCGGCTGATAATATCGCTCGGAAATCCCTGTTTTTTTTTTGCATTTACTTGTTTCTTATAGAAGAGGAACTCTGTCTTTGGCCTGTGATTTGGCTAAAAAAAAATCCACTTTCTCTCAAAAACCAAAGTAGTCTTTCAGTAGAAAAATCACCTACAAACTTGTAGTAGCTGCAGTCAGAGGCACCAGGACTCCGACGGCAGAAAGACCTCATCCCAAAAACGTCAGCGCTGCCATGATGCTGAAGCCCAGCAGGATGAAGAGCACCTTGAACAGCTGCTTCTCCGGGGAGTTGAGCTCATGTGGAAGGATCTCCAGGAAGGTGATGTAGATGAAGGTCCCCGCGGCGAGTCCCTCCAGGACAGCCTGGATCAGCGCTCCGGCTGCTAGCTGGGCCTCCATGACGCCGATGCCGATGGCGATGCCGAGCGGCGACATTAGAGCGAAGAGTCCGATGTATGCGGCCACCCACGCTGGACGAACAGCGCTCTGGACCAGCTTCACCGACAGGCTGAAGACGATGATGCATTTGTGGACCAGGATAGCGATGCAGATCTCCAACACCTGGACGACACACAGATGTTTTATGGGTAATATTCTAGTGAGTAATGCAGTAAAGTGTTAAACCAATGTATGATGTCACTTCCTGAATCGGTTCTGCAATATTGAAATTTGTACTACGTCCTCTTAGACCAGTGATTCTCAACCACTGTGCTGAGATCATTAGGTGTGGCACAATTAATTCCTCTTCCGCTAGGTGGCAGCAGATGGTTATTTAAACTAAAAAGGTAATCAGAGCCGTTGATGTTTATTTAAACTAAAAAGGTAATCAGAGCTGTTGCTTGTATACTGTCCTGCCAGTATATCAGCGTTGTCTTCAACTAAACAGGAGTACATTTTTTAGTTAATTTAAACTAGAATATTAATATATTTTATAACAAATACTTTTTGTGGGATTTTTGTTTAGTGGTGTGCCATGTTGTTTTTCCTGATGATATATATGTGCAGCCTGGTGGTCACTTGGGCACACTGCAGGTTTTTTAATTTTAAAATGCTTGTACATAAAATTGTATCTTACATATGTATTTTTAAATATCTTTTTGACATTTTGAGGAATTAGGAGCTGAGTGAGTTGAAGTCAGTGTCGCTGCAGTTTCACTTCTCGTTCATTTGTAATGACTTGTGATGTTTGGTGATGTGTTTTTTTTACACTGTTTCTGTTCTAGTTCCTGAGTTCATGTAGCAGAGACAGTTCTAATCTACAAAAGCTCCAGATGTTTTCAGATGTTTTGTGGAGCCTTTTCTGGACCAACCTTTGAGTCTGTGTTCTGTAGGCCGATAGCCAGGCCCTCAAAGACTGAGTGAAGCGAGAGAGAGATGAAGAGTATGAAGGAGCGGAAAGGAGAGTGAGCCTGGAAGTCCACATGGACGTGGTGACCGCTGCTCTCCAGATCACTGCTTGCACCGTGTCCATGTCCATGTCCATGTCCATTTCTGTTCTCCTGTAACAGAGGGGCTCTCTCCTCCTGAACCCCTCCTCCCCCCTGACAGGTCAGGACCATCTTCTCCAGTATGAGGACAGTGAAGAAGCCGGCAGCCATGATGAACTCTGGAAGAGGGAAGCTGGTCTGTTTCAGACCCAGACACAAAAGAAATACTTTTTATGTTCAGTTCGTCGTGTCAAAAACTACAGATTATGAATTGAGCTTTTTTTCCCCAAAACTCTAAATCAATCAAAATCAAGAGATCACAGCTGACATTGACAGAACATGTCCAAACACTGACGAACCTCCACTTTCCGAGCGGCCAGTTCTGTACTGATGTCCGACAGGTAATCTGGAATGATGTCCAGCAGACATGCTGCCAGGAAAACTCCACCAGCAAAGCAGCTGATGAGACTTAAAACTGTGCGATGGGCCTCTGCAAATAAATAATAAAACATTTTTAGTAAGTTAATAACTATAACTTATATTATTCTTTGAAAGGTGCTGAAAAAGTCATATTTGAAAAAAAAAATTGATGAGTGGAAGTTTATGTGGTACATCATGAGAATATGAAAAAGCAAAAATTAAAAAAACCCTCCCCCACACACACACTTTCACTTCCACTTAAAACAATGTGGACGGTCGACCTTTCTCGGCTTTAACCATGTGTTAACACGTCGTTAAGCTCCAGGCTTCAGTCATCAGAATCAGGTGACTCTGGTCATTTTGTGTCTGTATGTTAACTGAAGTATATTTCCTAATTAACGCATGACTATTAACAAACACTGTGTTTTATTCGTTCTGTCCTTGTCTGTAAATGGGATTACTGACTGAAGACCACTCTTTTATCAACTCTAAGTGTGTTCTCATATCAGCAGCTTTTATCACATCGTCAGTGGTTTCTTAAGTCACAGTTGATACGTTCAGTGTGTTTATTACCTCAACACACTTATCTGGTTTAAAAACGTGATTCAGTCAAAGATCAGGGACTATCTGCTGTAGGAACCACACTCTTCTACCTAACGGCCAAACTTCCGTAAATTAAATGACTTTTATGCTGCTCTTTGGTTTAATCTACAAAACACTGTAACATAGTAATAACATTAATATACTCATCTCATCCTTAACACTTCGTCCTTGTTTTGTTGGAATAAACTATGAGTGTTTTATTTTTTTTTTGGTCGCAACTACTGATTTGTATTTAGAATACAGACCTTATTTATACGAAACATGGATTAAATTTTATTTAGAAACGTGGTAATATATATAAATATATATACATATATGTATATATATAAAATCCAGTATCCATAAATATTTCATTTAATACTTTATTATTTACTGACCTGTTCCGTTTGTGCGTCTGAACCATTTGACGCGGGCGGGTACGGATCCAAAAAGCAGCGTCAGGATCAGCAGCCCGAACAGAGCTCCTATTTTAACCTGGAGCAAATAATCCATGATGATTCACAATCTGACAGACTAAGACTGTAATTTTTATATCCAACGTAACATTTATTTAGCCTTAAATCAGCAGGAGACCAGAGGATACAGGGAGCTAAGTTGGACTGAAGCCATCAGTTACAGTCACATTATTGTCTGTAGAGTCCGGCCAGTGTTTACTACGGTGGCCGACACAGGTCAAACTCCACCGGGAATTCCCTCTCCGCCTCTGTTGCTGTTAATAAAGTGTGGTAGCTGACCACTAGAGGGCACAGTTGTCCCACGTTTATGTCGCATCACCTCTGCTGTATATAATTTTAGAGAAACTCTTTTCTGTCATTGTCTTCTTCGTCAATAATGAATAAAATAAATTACATAAAATTAGAATTAACGTACTCGAATGTTTTAGTCTGTCAGAGGCTGTATTAAAACAAAACATTTAGACATCTTTAGAAACGTTCCTTTATTTTATATGAATCGAGTGCCGCCGCAGGTTGATTGCGTCATTCCTATGCACCGGATGTGCAGCGCTCCAGCCTCAAGCCGTAGTGCTGAGGTGTTACTTACAAGGCGGTTTTACCGTTGCAGTTCCAGGAGCGGGATATTAATGAATTAAAATACATTTTGGTAGCTAGAGAGCGACAAAGTGAAGGAGTAGAAACAGCTTTAGTTAAGAGGCAAGTAAATGTGACAGAAGCTGCAGCAGCACCGGCAAACAGTGACGAATGGCGGTGAGTGAGATTGACACATTCATTTAAAGCAGTGTATTCAAAGCCTAAATACCAACCGTTATTATGTAGCTGCTGGTACCTCCTTAAATTCAGCCACGTCTTATTTTGTACTTTAGAGTAAACCTGCGACGACAGCTACCTACTCTTCAACAGTGGACTTTGGTCCTGAGGAGAACTATTAGTGTCAGAAAAGTCGAAGCTTATACTAAAACAGAACAAATGCAACACCTGACAAGTAGTTCCAATTGTTCTGGCTAAAGTGGGGTTTTAAAAGGCTAAGGCTAAAAAAGTGTCATCTGCATATAATGTAAAATCAAATGTGTGACTATGTAAATTCTTTCTTCCTCCTTAATAAAAACATTGTGGTTATTTTGATAAGAAATGACACAATTTGGCTCAGTCATTGTTTTTTGACTGTAATGAGTATAAGGCAACACAAAAGTTTGTGATTTTGAATCCGATATCACTAACTGTGCTCTGTGTTCTGCTCAACAGCCCAAAGGTAAAGTCGGCACGAAGGGAAAGAAGCAGATATATGAAGACAATGAGGCAACTCTGAAGTTCTACACCAGGGTCATCCTAGGAGCAAATGTAAATCTGTTTCTGTCACTTTTCCTTCAGTATTTGAGTCACACACATCACGTTAAATGTTAAAAATCAAATCTTAACATTTATTAGTACATGTAGCTTCAATATATTTGAAGTTATTTGGTGCTTCCATGAATTCATGAAAAACATCCCTTCAAAACCACCAGGGGGAGTAAATTTGATTGTTTGAAATTTTTGAATGAAACAGGTACAGGTGTTTGTACAAACAAACTAATTTACTTTGTTAATTACATCATTCTTACTGTCACAAAAAACCTTAAGACGTTTCTGTATGACCCTTGAGCATTAGGTGAAAAATCTCAGAATGTTGAACTTTTCTCATTGCATTTCTTCTCTCCACAGGCCATTTATGCAGCCGTGAATTTTTTAATTTTCTCCAGCTCTTCTACATTTTGGACATGGGTGTGTGCTCTTATTCAATATCATTTCAAATCTTTACATTCTCATATCCACTGTCATTCATCCCGCCGACGTTCCTTTCTTATTTGGCTCTATACCTCGGTCTGGCTTCTGTAGTTTCTGCTGGTGTGTGCACTAGCAGTGTATGTTGGCAGTTACCGCTCCATGTCTGCGATGGCCAAGCCGGCGTTTGCTGAGGATGGGAGTCTCCTGGATGGAGGAATAGACCTGAACATGGAGCAGGGAATGGCAGAGTAAGTTTACAATTGTTCATTGTGACATCTTTGGCAAATGGAGCAGGGAATGGCAGAGTAAGTTTCGGAAATAATTTCTCCAAATCATTGTGACATCTTTGGCAGTTACAAAATAAGTTTGAAACTGCCATTTTTTAACATTTTACATACACGTCGTCCCTCGCTGTATCACGGTTCTTCTGTTGCGCCCTGAGTGCGTCGCAGGTTTTTAATATTTTAAATGTATTTTTGTATTGCGAATTTTTGCAATATATAGACATTTTTAAATTTCCAATATTTTCATTATTTTCATGATAAAATAAGCATTCTCTAGCCTAAGAAAAGAAATAGTACAAAGAATTAAAATATATTTTGTTACACATGAATGTGAGTGAACGAGATTTGTGAAAGTTTCTTTAAGATTTTTCGTTAATATGGTTTTTCTGGTTTCAGGCATCTGAAGGACGTCATCCTGTTAACAGCCATAGTCCAAGTTCTCAGCACCATCTCTTCTTATTTCTGGTACCTCTGGCTGCTGGTAAGAGCTTTTAGAGATTTCCCCATGAAAAAAAAAAATCTTCATTTTGCCTACTTGTTCTAATTATTTTCCGACTGCGTGATAACCAGGCACCGGCTCGTGCCCTGCATCTGCTGTGGGTGAACTTTTTGGGCCCCTGGTTTATGGCAGAGAACCCGACAGCTCCAGAGGAAGTGAACGAGAAGAAGCAGAGACGACAGGAACGCAGACAAATGAGGAAGTTCTGACGGAGCGGAGCAGACCGAGCAGTATTTTTTTATACACACACAATCTAATATACAGATAAAAAAAGGATCTTGTAAGTTATTCAGAAAGAGATTTTGTAATACGTTTCAAAGGAGTCAGGTTCACCTCTGATACCGTGGGCCCATGTTTTCCTCCTGCCGTCTCTTCTAATCCAATTTTCCGCATCAATTATAGAAAGAAATGTTCCCTGTTTAGATAATGTCACTGTCCAAATATTATTGGTCCTCACGCAGAGACTTAAGAGCTTTTGTGTTGCACAATTTCTGCCCTCAGTTGATTTCCTGTCAGTTACACCCAGGAACAGACAAGGTTTCAAACAAGTCCGAACTTAAATTAGTTCTTTTAGGATTTATTTTTTTGTTTTTTGAAAATGTATTTTGTTTTCAGATTTTCTATATCACTGATTTGTCTTAATGACTGAGAACATCGCGGAAATAAAAGTACCTGTTGCATGTTTTCAGTAGAAAAATATTCCGTCTTCCCTATGTGTTTTTCTGTGTCTTTTTGACCTGAGATTTCTTTAAACATAAAACAGAAGAAGGAGGAAAGTCATGACATTGGTGCCTTAATAAATGTGTCCAACATTTTTTCTTTCAGTTCTCTGGTTTGAAGTGACATTGTTTTTTAAAATACTGTCAGTTTCTGTCGACACGAAAGTCAAAATTCTCATAGAATCTCGACACGAAAGTCAAAATTCTCATAGAAGCTTCAACAATCTACAAACTGCATTTTAAAACAAACGAGTCATTTATATATATGTATGTATATGTTTATTTATATGGGTATATATGTGTGTGTGAATATAATATAAATATATACGTACATATAGGCTATATGTATTTATAGATTTGTGTGTATACATATACAGTGTACTGTATATATGTATGTAGATGTTAGCACCTGCAACACTTCAGACACAATCCTGTCTCGTGCTAAAGTCTCTGGAAACAGCCCAAATATTTGAGATTAGCAGGTTAATATCAGAGCTTACAGACTGATGCACAGATGACACTTTAATCCCCTCAAACTGTACAAATGTCAGCCACTCTGTGCACGGCTGTGTCTGCGTTAGCATCCGCTGACTGTAGCCTCGTCCTCGGGCGTCACTGAGTGACTTGAAAGGGTCCATCCCAGTGTCGGAAATGTCTATTCACTGATTACGTTCCCGCTCAGACTCCAAAGAGAGTGAGTGGGCTGTCTGAGCTCACATCTGCCCCCGGTGTAATTGCACTTTTTCTCGTTATTGTTCCATCCAATCCTTGCTCAACTCAACAAGCTGCGACCTGCGTTCTTCTTCAAGTCCACTGCAAAATCCTGAATCTGGTTAAAAAGACATAAAACAGTCGGAGAACTACAAAGTCTCCTCATGTACACGCTGGAATTACAGCTCTCTCCGTTTTTTGTTTTTTTTTTGGACGTTCCTCTCAGACAGCACCATCCCCACAAGCGTTGACTAAATGAGTGCCTCTGCTGCTCCTGCCTCCTTCACTCCAGCCCTGTGGTCCTCTACTGTCTCTATTATAGGGTTATAAACAAAGTAACCAAAATTAGAGCAGCACGGCACCCAGTTGTCAGGCTCAATCCCAGATGTTGGGCTCTGAGAGGGACCACGCTGCAGTGTAATTTAGCACTGAGGCCACTTACTGCACGTAACCCCCCCCACCCCCACACCCCCACGCCCCCACCCCTTATGTGTACTCAGTTTGTACCTGACTGTAGTTTTCATTTATTAGTCAGTAGTTGGTAGTCAGTTGTCAGTAGTCAGTAGTCAGGAGTCAGGAGTCAGTTGTCAGTAGTCAGTAGTCAGTAGTCAGGAGTCAGGAGTCAGTAGTTAGTTGTTAGTTGTCAGCAGTCAGTTGTCAGGAGTCAGTTGTCAGTAGTCAGTAGTCAGGAGTCAGTAGTTAGTTGTTAGTTGTCAGCAGTCAGTTGTTAGGAGTCAGTTGTCAGCAGTCAGTAGTCAGTTGTTAGTAGTCAGTAGTCAGCAGTCAGTTGTTAGGAGTCAGTTGTCAGTAGTCAGCAGTCAGTTGTCAGGAGTCAGTTGTCAGTTGTCAGCAGCCAGTAACCAGCGTGAAGGTGTTTTTGCCTCATCGACTCTGACAGAACATTTTTAAAACCCTTTTTACACTCACACAACCAGACAAAACAGGAAACTGGGGGGCATTTGGCCGAGAGGGGAGCCCTTGACCTTTGACCCGCAGCACTCCTGGTCTTTGAAGTCAGAGAGGGTGAATCACCAGCAATTACATGTGATGCTGAGCGTGTTCCCCCCTGAACGTTCGGCCTCCGCTGTGTAAACAGAATCAGATCTGTGCTGGGCCGGCCTGTGGGTGGAGTCCTCCCCGACTTTATCATCTCTGCTCTCTTTCAACCTTGTTTTGACTCCGGACTTGGACGATCCAAACACTGAGGGGTTTCAGTGTAGGAGTGGCTGGCGTCAGTACATGGTTCCTATTTTTCATTCTGGAGGCCTTTTAAAAAGTAAGAATAAAACAAAAAAGCCCTGTTTCAATGTTGTACATTCTGTAGGAGGAACGACGTCTGCCCCTCTGTCTGCCCCTCTGTCTGCCCCTCTGTCTGCCTCTCCCTGGGTAATTAGCTCCACCACGCTCACCTGTGCATCACTGCTCATTAGTCTCACCCGTCACACCTGGTGTCCTGGTTATATATCTCTCTCCCTCTTGGTTGTTCCTCTGTTTGATGGTCACCGTTTGACCTGTGATGTGTGACAGGACATGTCTGTCCTGGAGGTGGCGCTCTCATCTCGTGTTCCTCCCTCTCAGTCTTCTGCTCTACCTGTTCTGGGTGAGTTTCCTGTTTCGGGCTCAGCCCAGTTTGAGTCTAGATTCTGTTACTGTTGGTGTTTCTGAGTTTTGGACTTTTCAACATCCGGTGGTAACAGATGCAATTGCGTCTTGTGCCCCCTTGGGGGTGCTAAGTAATGGTCTCTGAGCAGCCGTTTGGTGTTGTACATGAATTTGTATGTTCTCTTTTCTCACACGCAGAAACTAGCGGTGATAGGGCTGATTTTTTAAAAATAAATTCTCCGGTCACTTATGGTGTCTCGTGGTCAAAAACTGACCAATCAGCATGGCTGTTTCTAGCATCGTCCTCTAGATCACACCTGACACCGGTCGAAGAATATTCACAGCTCCCACCGCTGCCAAAAAAAGGAAGCCGTTAGGAATCACTCCTGCATTTCACTCTTGCGTGTCTCTGTCCACTTGACGTGTGTGTAAAAGCATCTTGTGGATCAAACATGGGGGGCGCATTCTTCGCCATCCTCTGGGCTTGTCG
>NC_024311.1:11917683-11920822 GCF_000523025.1 Cynoglossus semilaevis | reverse complement strand
TATCTATTAAGATATTTGAAAATAATTTGGTTTTGAGTTATTCATCGACTGATGTCATCAGTTTACACTGATGTCACTCAGCCATAATGTTTCTAACGTCGGCTCCTGGTCTGGGGAAGAATCACCGACTGGTGTTGTGTTTGCGATAACAACTAAAACACATCCGTTCTCCCAGCATTCATCAGTTCTTCATGAATATTTGTGATTTTTACTTTAAAAAAAAAAAACAACAAATAAATCAAAGGTCCTCTGTGAGTGACCACATGCAATTAGTTGCTGCGGTGGCGCCACTGTCCGTACGACTGCAGCTGAAAGGGGATCAGCGAGGACGGGCTCCATTACACTGGCTCCTCTTCCTCTTCCTTTGTTTTCACTCGGTTTCCTTCCTTGTTTTCTTAAATACTGTTCCCCTCAGTGGAAGCCTAAACAAAATACAATGCTGTGAAAGTAAACAAATGCACAAATGTCATGTTGTGCAACACTGTTGGTCATGTTGTCGCACTGTAATCAGGAATCCACCAGGGGGATTGGGCCTGGGGCTTACTGGTGCTTATCTGAGGTCTGTTCCTCTGCTGCGTCACATAATATTACTATTATTGATGTTTTTATTTTTGCATTTTGAACTGGACGAACACTTCAGACTATGACATGTCCAAATAAGATGTTCAAATGTAAGCGACGGTCCAAAACAGCCAGGAGTATTTTCGTTTATGTACTTTCCAATATCAAGTACAAAAAGCCCGATATTTTTTTAGCTTGGGTTTCAGTAAATCTCATTAACAGAAATTTATTCCAGGACCCAATGACAAACTGACACTGTGGTAACACAACATATCAACAAAACACAGAGAAGATTTTAAATAAAAATAAAAACTTGTTTTTTTTTGCGAAGGCTAGCTCAACAGAAAGTGAGCGGAGCTTTTGCGTCGTTGGCAGATTACAATTAAAAATTGAAATGTGAAGCACTATTTCCACATATCAAACCACACACGATAGGTCAAATAACTACCAAAAAAAAAAAATCGTATTAATTTATATTATCGTTATACCTTTACCTGCAACGTCAGCCTTTGCCCAATAGATGGACCAAAAAACGTTAAAAGCATTTTAGCATTTTAGCCTTTATGCATGACTTTTACATATCATTTATCTTGGTTCACATCGCTGCTCCTGACCCGGCAGCACGTCACATTTTAGGACCCACTGTTGCCCGCCATTCAAAAAGACCTTCACATCGCTGCTCCTGACCCGGCAGCCCGTCAAATTTTAGTTGCCCGCCATTCAAAAAGACTGTATATAAGAAATGGATCAACCTTCAACTTTCGACCCTTCCAGTGTGATATGGCACGAGAGCAAATAAATTCAACACAGAGGGGGAAAATAAAACGATGCCTTTGTTATTTTCAGCATTGACATCGATGCAGCTCAGATGTCGTGGTGTTCGTCCTGTCATCTGTCCTGTGTGTCGCTGTGGTGACCTGGTGTAACAGCAGCCGCCAACCTGCACATGGAGGTTAGCCCAGTTACAACTGATGCATTAGCATGTGTGAGCTCTGACATCCTGGAACCAGTGTCCCTGCACTGCCACCACTTCAGACCCATCCATCTGCCCCCACCTCGTGCTGTTAGACATAAAATGGAAGTGGGGATTGATGGTTAATTTCCAGGAAACCCCTGTGTTCTGTCATCCACCCTGTTCCATTAATTAGTGACTGTGTTTTTCAGAAGGGAGGAGAAGGAGGAGGAGGAGGAGGAGGAGGAGGAGGACGGGGGCTGGAGGAGAGTGATTGATGAGCCAAACCAGCGTGGACAGTGTCCGGCCCACGGACCGCGTGGTGAGTGTGCGAGTTGGCGCCGCAAAAATGAGAAACAAGATAAATATGAGGTTTTTGAAAGACTGTGGTGGAGGTTCAGTGGGAGTGCGGTCGACAGGGAGGGTCCGGCCGTGGAGCTGAACCCTGAGGGCGTGTGCTGGACTCTGGACTGTCATCAGGTACAGACAGACGTACTGGCAGCGTCGTCATGTTCCCCCGCGTTGACACCGAGGGACAGTTGAGGAGAGGACAAAAGTTTAGATGAGCTGCAACAAAATATACTGTAGCTGCAGATATATATATATATATATGTATATAATACAGACAGAGTCACTGTTCTACACAACAGTGACATCTACTGGACTGGTAGGTTTTAGGAGAAACCTTTGAGTCCAGTTACCCTGGATGTAACTACTTTGGATAAAACGTGGTTTTGCTTTAAATACCGGTTCAATCCGAGTTCAATGTGTAACTTCTGGTTCTTACTTGACGATTAAGTATAAAAGATCCAGTGATGATAACTGGAACCAGGGCGGGGCAGCATCGTCTTGGTTTGTTCTGTTATAATCTCGATGTGTTATTAGGACTAAAATGTCCAAATCGAACAGTGGCACCAGTTCGCACGACTCTCGGTACAGAGCCTTCAGTGCAAACAGCGTTTATATCACCCCTAGTGTTAAAGAAAGGAGTAGCGTCCTCATCAGCAGTAAGACATTATTCTTGCATGTCTGGACCTTAGGTGACTTTTCTTCTGTGTTGTTGTTTTTTTCTTCACTTGTTGAACTTTGATATTTAAAAGTTATTAGTCTGTACTTTAAACAATTAGGAGTGTTTTCAAACAAGAAAAAAAAAAACTTGATTCATGCCTTTAGTCCAGGATCAGCTCCAGCAGATAAATATTTTGGCTGGCCGACGTTTCAAAACCTTGGCAATATGCAGAGATTCCTATGGAAGTCAGATTAGCAGGGCAGCCTGGCCTGAGTCCAGAGGTCTAGACCAGACATTATCTCCAGCACCCCTGTATGTTTTCATAAAGGGGCCTCCCGGTCTCTCCGGTGCTGGCCCGTAAGTGGCTGAGAGCGGGCAGCAGCAGCATTAGTGTGTACATGAATGTTTATGTATGCGTGCTAGTGTGTGTTAGCGCAGAGTCGACCGCCGCCTTGATGGGGCAAAACACTGTCTGCCATGTCTCTGCTCTCGAGGAGAGCCATTAAGGGAGCAATGAAGCTGATGACATGTTGTTCCTGTGACAGGCCGCCAGGCCCCAGACTCCTCTGCTGCTGCTGCTGCTGCTCCTCGTGCCGCCCCGACAAAAGAGCCGCGGG
>NC_024311.1:11912933-11917148 GCF_000523025.1 Cynoglossus semilaevis | reverse complement strand
CAAACCCCTGATTTAGATCTGTACAAACTCATTATGAAGCCACATAGACCTGCGTCGCTTAACTCTACCTGAGGGTTGCATATAATCAGCCAAGTCTGGAAATGAACCCACAACCCTGCGAGTGTAAGAGAACACCATCACCTACTGAAGAACCAGCTGTAGGTGTTCACACAGAGACTGTGTGTCTCAATTAATATTGACTTCCACCTCCGCTTCCTGTCTCTTAGCATATTAAAATATCTTTTAACCAGAGGGGGGAAAAACCAGAAACCTCTGAACTTCCAGCCCACACACAGGAAAAGAGCTTCTCCTTCCAAACGTGCGATCAAGCAGCAAACGGACCCAGTGGAGATTCTCCTCCCAGTCCACGTCACTGACAGACCTCTCCATGTTCCACGTGGGTTTCACTGATTTATTCAAGAATGAGTTACTGAAATAAAATGAAAAACACGACGGAAGTAAAGTAGGAAATACCAAGTACCTTTGAGTAAAAAAATACCCTGACTGAAAATAAAGGCAGAATGAGACTCCTCTCATCTTTACACTAGTGACGGGCGGAATTTATGATTGATAGGATTCAGATTACTTTATTATTTATTTCCGATACCGATATCAAAACTTTTTATTTTTTACTAAGAAAATACAGAACAAATACTGGCCATTTAACAACTTTATTAAATATTATTCATAACAATACTGGCCATTTAACAACTTTATTAATTATTATTTATAACATATTAGTCATAAAAAATGACTAATGAATGAATGTTGTCTAGAGTATTGTTTCTCAAAGACTGGGTCGCGACCCTCAGGTGGTCGTCTCCCATCATGTTTCCCAGGAGTTTATAAATAATGTCTATTGACTTGGGTCGTGAAGGTTTGTGACTTTTAAAATATGGGTCACCAGAAAAAAAGTTTGGGAAACAACGGTCTCCATCAGGACTTGATGGAGTCACTGCCCTCTTCTGGTCAGGATGTCATGTGACATGAATGGATCAGTTGAATTTTTACGTTACTGGAGGTTGTAGTACAAATGCCTACAAGTAGTAACTGAGCCTAAAAGACGTGGAAGTAACTGGTATGGATACTTTATGAGAGTACCTGATACTTGATTGATACACGATCAATGAATCAATTCCATGGTATTGATATATCAATAGTCTATCAGTCCATCAATTCCATAGTATATCAGTACTGATACTCACAGCAGTATCAGTACTGATACTCACAGCAGTATCAGTACTCCCATCACTAATTTACGCAGGAAAAGGTCTCATTTGTGCATAAGAGGCTCAAACACCGCCATGACGAGACGTTTTGAACGTCTCCGTCCTGGAGTAAATCCTAGTGACGACCCAGGACGCAGAAAAATAACTGAATCTCTTAGAAGGAAGTGGAGTTCTTCAGAGGTTTCCCTGCTGCTGCCTCGAGGACTGTGGTTCAGTCCCTCCACTGGCTGACATTATACTTGGTAAAAATATAAGCTGGAATTTTTTTTTTCTTTTCTTTTCTTTTTTTCCTGCCACTGTGACATTCAGCCCTGAATTAGTCCAGTCCATAATGCCTCTCTCCTGCCTTTCTGCTCCTGATTAAATTACACAGGGGAACACGTTTTGAACAGGTGCCCAGTAAAGCCCATCTGAACACACACACACACACACACACACACACACACACACACACTGTCCTCAACTCTCTCTCCCTGTGTCACCGTAACCCAACCTGCACTCGGTAAAGCCCGCTCTGACGTCACTCACACACTCACATCAGAGTTTGGACCCACTGGTTCTGGACCAGCGTACACACATACTGTACATAACTGGAAATGCCACTCACACCCAGGATCATCTCCTGATACAGGATCTGACCCGTCACCCACCAGGAACACTGTGCTAATCCGACCGCTGTGACACGGCCCGTGTGTTATTAAGATGCCAGTTTCAATGAAACGGTGCAGGCAATTACACTGGCACACAGAGGTCCTGACATCAGGGGGCGCCCTAACCCCGTTTACCCCCGTTTTCTGTAGGTCCTCAGAAAATCCCCTCAGCTTTACTTTTATTTCCATAAAGGCCACAGAGGTCGTCGACTATATTTGTCGGGGGGATAAAACTTATCTGGACAGACAGCTATATTTTAGAATCCAGAATCGTGTGCCGGATTCGGTCTGCGGGCCACCAGTTGATGATGATTTGTTCACAGTATGTCCGCAGTAGTTTTCCTAAAGCTCAGCTGCTGATATCTGAACACACTCCACATGTTTCCACTGTCTTTTTGTCGTCTTCAATTACGGCTACAAACGCACGCATGTCAAACGTAAGGTTCGTGGTCCAGTTCTGGCTCGTCAGGTCATTTGACTTGGCCCTTGAAACAATCCTGAGAAAACTTTAAACTTTAAAATAACTTTAAAATAACGCTACTTTGTGTAGCAATGTATTTCTTGGGTTAACAAACGTATGTGTGCCTCTTGTTTGATTTATGTCATGTGCGCCCCCTGCAGGGCTGTGTGCAGCCACTGGTTTATATACTTGTGTCAGGTTCGCTCACAAATACTTGCGGTACCGACGTAAACATCTGATTGTTAACCTGAGAAATGTAAATGATTTTTATTATAATAGAGAGAAAAGTACAATTTTTTTCTTCAACTTAAACAAATAATGAAAGGAGTATTTGACAAAACTTTATGCAGTCAGTATCAACTACACCTGGTAAAGGTGGTGAAGATTAGTTATGAGACCCTCTTCTCGGGTGTCGTAGTATTTTATCAAATGGTAAAACACTGGGTGTGAGGCCAGGTGTGCGTACAGCTCTGGAACGGGAGCCTTATGTTTGTGTCGTTTGTTTTTAAATGTGTCACCACCAGACTGTTCCTATCTGATCAGAGGGACTTTTCCCTGCAGTGATCAGCCGTGGAGTGCAGCCCCAGTTTGAGCACAGTGTGCAGGATGTTGCGTCTTTAAGAGTTGAGAAACTTGAAACCGTGTTTGCGCAACAATCAGTGCGGCTCCGAGCCGCCAAAGTGTCTAGACTGGCACATGATGGCGAGAATCAACCAATGGCTCCAGAGCTTTCCTCTGCTGTGGCCTCCAGAGAGAGAGAGAGAGAGAGAGACTGAGAGAGGCAGAGTCGAAGAGAGAGAGAGAGAGAAAGAGTCAAGTTTGACATAATAACGCGCGCTGTGGAATGTAGAGCCCTTCAAATTAAAAGCATAGAATTGACGTTCAGAACAAAACTCCCGGCACAAAAAACTAAACTTAAACTAAAAACAGTAAATAATAAAACATGTAGTTCGATGATGGTGATTTATGAATGACCAACTTTATTGGATTTTCTGACTGTTTCTAACTGGTCTTGACTGTTCTGAGTTGGTACTATAGAAGATCTATTATTATTATTATTATTTTCCACTGCGAATCACAGCAAAAAATTCAGCCTGTAACTGTTGTAAAGATGTCAGAAAAACAAAAAACAAAATGAGTGAATTAACAAATTCAGCCTGAAACTGTTGTAAAAATGTTGTAAAAAAATACAAAATGAGAGAATGAATGAAAGAAAAGGCAGAAATGATTAAAAACTAACACATGTAACTTTGAGCAACCAAAAACAACAGCATATGTGTAAAACGGGTACGGAATAAATAGTTCCAAACAGTAATGTAGCCAAGTGTTCCTTAAAAAAATGTATAAAAAACAACCTTTTTTTTACATATCCAAAACACAATAAAATCGAAAAAAAAAATTAAAAAACACCACTATTTTATAAAAATTTAATAAAAGCCTCTCCTTCATAAAACAAGGTTTTATTTAGCCTTTTATAAGGTGTGAGTTGATCCCAGCCCTCCCCCCAAATTCTGAAAATCAAAGATATCACTGTAGTTACACAGAGTAAAGAGTCTGGGGAGAGCTTCACTGGACACTATTCATTTAATGCTCATTTAAAAATCACTTTCTAAAACATAATAAAGTAATATTATCGAGTTATTTTTAATAAACTACAGATAAGTATTTTTTCCCCATAAAAACTCCGTGAATATTTCCACGTGTACTTCTCTGTTTCCTTTGTTGTTAACGGGACTAAACTCGGCTCTAATTCTGAAAATCACCTCAGTCTGTTTCATTCCGTCGACTTTGACTTCAGTGTGTGTGGTGTGCGCGCGTGTGTGTGCGCGCACACGCGTGGACCCGTGGGGCAGTGCAGCAGCAGCAGCAGCAGCAG
>NC_024311.1:11904983-11912888 GCF_000523025.1 Cynoglossus semilaevis | reverse complement strand
AAAACAGTAAATAATAAAACATGTAGTTCGATGATGGTGATTTATGAATGACCAACTTTATTGGATTTTCTGACTGTTTCTAACTGGTCTTGACTGTTCTGAGTTGGTACGATAGAAGATCTATTATTATTATTATTATTATTATTATTATTATTATTATTATTATTATTATTATTATTATTATTATTATTATTATTATTATTATTATTATTATTATTATTATTATTATTATTATTATTATTATTATTATTATTATTATTATTATTATTATTATTATTATTATTATTATTATTATTATTTTCCACTGCGAATCACAGCAACAAATTCAGCCTGAAACTGTTGTAAAAATGTTGTAAAAAAATACAAAATGAGAGAATGAATGAAAGAAAAGGCAGAAATGATTAAAAACTAACACATGTAACTTTGAGCAACCAAAAACAACAGCATATGTGTAAAACGGGTACGGAATAAATAGTTCCAAACAGTAATGTAGCCAAGTGTTCCTTAAAAAAATGTATAAAAAACAACCTTTTTTTACATATACAAAAAACAATAAAATCAAAAAAAATTTAAAAAACACCACTATTTTATAAAAACTCAATAAAAACCTCCCCTTCATAAAACAAAGGTTTTATTTAGCCTTTTATAAGGTGTGAGTTGATCCCAGCCCTCCCCCCAAATTCTGAAAATCAAAGATATCACTGTAGTTACACAGAGTAAAGAGTCTGGGGAGAGCTTCACTGGACACTATTCATTTAATGCTCATTTAAAAATCACTTTCTAAAACATAATAAAGTAATATTATCGAGTTATTTTTAATAAACTACAGATAAGTATTTTTTTCCCATAAAAACTCCGTGAATATTCCCACGTGTACTTCTCTGTTTCCTTTGTTGTTAACGGGACTGAACTCGGCTCTAATTCTGAAAATCACCTCAGTCTGTTTCATTCCGTCGACTTTGACTTCAGTGTGTGTGGTGTGCGCGCGTGTGTGTGCGCGCACACGCGTGGACCCGTGGGGCAGTGCAGCAGCAGCAGCAGCAGCAGCAGCAGTGGAGTCACTCCATCTCTTCTTCTTCTTCTTCTTCTGTAACAGTTTCTCAGCCCAGATTCCGTCCTGCTCTGGACTTTGGCTCCGGACTCTCGGACCTTTCTTCCCGCAGCAGAACTCCTGTTCTGGCCGCCGCGGCTGCACCGCCATCGACGGAGAGCAGCGGAATAACTGAGGATTAATTTTGTGGAATTTACGGATCAGTGAATTGAGGATTGAGTTGGAGAAGAAAGTCCGTGAGAAGTGTTGATGCTGTGGCTGTTTTTTTTTCTTTCTTTTTTTTCTGGTTCTTCCTTTTTGTGAATGTAAACTGATGCGCGTCCGGACTATGCTGTGTGGAGCGTGCGTGGGATTTCCACGGTGTGGTGGAGTCGAGGTCTTTGCCCCAGCGCCGGAGGGAGTTGAGTGTTGAGTGCATTGGCG
Organism: Cynoglossus semilaevis; assembly: GCF_000523025.1. Classification (NCBI taxonomy): domain Eukaryota; kingdom Metazoa; phylum Chordata; class Actinopteri; order Pleuronectiformes; family Cynoglossidae; genus Cynoglossus; species Cynoglossus semilaevis. Next base: position 11,911,414 of record NC_024311.1, on the reverse strand, counting down.
ACATTAGCGGGTCACGGAGCCGTGGACGTGTCTTCACCTCCTCTTTTTCTGCCCACGGTTCGGTGATGCTCACGGAAACGCGTGACTGACCGTGACTTTCTGATGCTGCAGCCACACCGCCACAACAACACGGGAACCAGCGGCTGCGCATGTTGTGCGCACCGCGGTGCCCAGACCCCGGGTCCTGTACGACGAGTGTGATCGATGTAGCATCTCTGGAGACCCCGACGGGGCCGACGGGACACAGTCAAAACTGTCTAAGCTGTCGTATGTTCAAGTCCAAACGCTCCGGTCTCGTACGGCGACTGTGGAGAAGCCGTCTGGTCACCGAGAGCGACGGGCGGGATGGAAGCAGAAGAGGCGAGGGAGGACGACACGCTGCGTGGGGAGGACACTCGGGGAATCTCTACAGACACGAGCAGCGTGCGGTGACGAACGCTGAGCCGTCACCCGGGCTCGGCGGGGAGGCTGGAGACCTGACGGAGTGCGCGGAGAGAGAAGACGGCGAGAAGCCCGACGATGACCGCGGTGCCATGTGCGTCCCGGAGCACAGAGGCCACGGTGCGGGACAGGAGGGCGACACTAGTACGGTGACGTGTTGTTTATTTGGGGAATGGGACCGCCGACCACGGAGCCCATATTGGGCCCCGAGGAGGGACGGAGCGGGCTCTTATCAGTGCGCAACGAGACGCGGAATGTTGGAGGACGAACTCGCCATCACCGCTCATGTGTTTTTGAAAAGACTGAAGGAGAGACCTCTGGAGGCCTTGGCCAAGGCTGTGGACGCCAGAGGGGGGCTGCCCAGCGACTGTGTCATGGTGCCCGACACCGAGCTGCAGGTCGGGGACCATGGCATCTCCCCCCTCCGGCTGCTGTGTAGGCTGTACCGCTGGAGCGACCTGCCGCTCTCAGCGCAGCTCAAACCGCTGAGCCACTGCCAGAGCTGTGGAGCAGTGGACAGCAACAAGGTGTGCTGCAACCCCTACCACTACAGCCGCTTATGTGAGCCAGGTAAGGTCACCCAGCCTATGAGGGTGGGGGTGAGGGTGAGGGTGAGTCCCCCCTCCTCCTGATAACCCCCGCTGTATGAGAGGAATCATTGTTTTTAAATCTTTTGTTTTTAAATATGAGAGGAATCATTGTTTTTAAATCTACCTGCCGTGTTTTTATTTTTGTTTTGGAAATCCACGTCATTTCCATCTTTAAAAGTTGTGAAGATCGAAAAGCTTTTTGAATCACAAATGAAATCATTACCAACAAATATAGTCATATATATGTATATATATGTGTGTATATATTTACATATATATGCGAGCTTTATTGTTCCACGAATCAAAACATGTCTTTTAGTCCATCGTGTTCATATATATTTATTTCTAATGCATCGTTTTGCAGATCACTGTATCTTTAAGGTTTTGTTCAGTTTTCCGACGTATCTCGGAACTTGAATCTATCTCTGAAACTTTAAACAGTGAATCAGTCCAACACTGAACACCAACGTCACCCAGACCCAGGTTCAAACCCCGGTGCCGCGATACTTGACCATTACTTAGATTTCCTCTCCACATTCCTAAGTCGTTACGTACGTTTGTGAATTTGCGTAAAAAAAAAAACTTTGCAGTTTTCCAAATCTTCCAGTTAAGGCTGTGCCTCGTGTTGCATTCAGGCTCCTTTTCTTTCTCTCTCTCTCTCTCTCTCTGTCTCTGACAAGGAGGTCCTCCTCTTGTTATTTAGGTGAAGGAGTGCCGATAATATACAGTTTGCTTAGTGCTGGCGCCAGACTGACTCGCTGGCTATCTGACTGACTGAGGACTCCGGCAATTACTGGCTCTGCTCTTAAAGGGGCCGCAGCCACAAAAAACCCGAGTCCACTGTGGACTGGATTCTGTCTCAGCAGGAGTCCACTGTGGACTGGATTCTGTCTCTGCAGCAGAAACAGAAACAGAAACAGACACAGAATCAGCAGAGCCGTACACAGAAAAAAAAAACAAAAAACTGAGATATATTGGTTATGTTTAGGATTAAAAATAAATGTAATGGGAATTGAGACACAGGAGCTTCAAGCTCATTTCTTTTTTAACGAAGGGCCACATCAGCATCATGGCTGCCATCGAAGGGGCCGCTTGTAACTGGGTGATGTGTAACGTCTCTATAACATGTTGACGGATTAGTCACTGCATTTGTTTCAACTTTAATTCAAGTTACAGATGTTGTGCGTTGAACGAGTCACAACTGAACTCCTCTGAATGACCAGGTGACGAAAACCTATCAAATATGGTTCCTTTTGTCATAACCAGGGACCAAATACCACATAACATCGGCCGACGTGGCATTTCACAAAAACAATTGGCTGCAGACAGCCCTGCAGGGGGAGCTCCAGACATAACTAATTACAGGTGCTTTGAACACATACACTTGTTAACACGATGTCTGACATCTGTAATTAACTGCAAACAATAACGGGGTTTGTCAAAGTCTGCGCCTCTGGTTCTATTCTTCAACCTTTGTTAATACTTCTTTGTAACGCTGCTATCTAGTGGCGGGAATGCAGTTGTTCACAGTCAGGTAACACTAGACGTGAGTACAGACGTTTATCTCGAGGCATCGCTCGAGCTTCGGCCGGCCATTTAGTAAATAAGTTGAGGGGCGAGGACTGACCCGCAAACCTTATGTTAGACACAGGTGTTGTAGACATTTTTTTGTTGACTTGGTTTGGGGATCTCACCATCACTGGTCCAGAATAAAGGATCCAGGACAGGCACGGGCAAACCTTTTGACTCGCGAGTCACAATTGTCCTAAAATTGAACACCATCTATTGGGGAAACGTGGGTATTGCAGGGAAAATGCAGAAGTATGATGATAATATGAATAAATTATGTAATTTGGAAACGTTTGGCAGGCCGGATTAAAAGGCTGAACGGGCTGCATCCAGGCCCCCGGGCCTTAGTTTGCCCATGCCTGATCCAGGATGACCTTCAAAAACAAATATGAATTTAACAATTGTAATATAAAATAATATGGGCAGATTTTACGATCAGTTGCTTTATTGATCGTTTGAGGCACCACGTCAGTCAAATTTCATTTTTTTATTTCATAAATTTGTTACAATTTTTAATAAATACTATAATTTAATATCCAGTTTCTTTTCTAACCCACGGGTGAACTTTTTCATAATGGATGAAAACTTCATTTCCTTTCACTTCAAAGTTACTTTTTTTTCTGAGCTACTGTACTTTCAGCTTCCGTCCACGCAGCTCGGCCTCGACCTCCATGTTCCCTTTGAGTAAATTCAAACACTGAGACTAGTTTGATGTTTTGCCGTTTGCAGGAAATCATAACAACCGCTCTGTGTTGACGAGTCGGACGACAAACAGTTCCAAAAGCAGCATATTTTGATTCTAAAATAAGCTTTCCGTGTAGCTGATTAAAAAAAATCATTCATGTTTTTCTTCTCATTTTTTTTTCACATTTTTAAAAGGTCCATTGAAGACTGTGTTGATTCATTGAAGACAGAACATTTGAAAAACTCAATTATATTTATAATAAACTATAAAGGTATAGATATTATTTATACAGTTATTCAAACTGTTTTAACTCTTTATCCTGAGCTTTACTTTCAGTTTGGAAACAATTTATTGCTTTTTTTTTTCTATCTTTTGACCAAACATCAAAACTATTTAAAACTAAATCAATGACTGAAATGGAAGCGACGTTGATGGTCGTTCTAGACGTATTCAGAATAGAAAAGACACGATTTGGAGGTGTGTCCTGCTGTGTGTGAGCGAGAGAGTTCCATATGCAGATGTTTTTGACTCAGTATCTGTGATAAAAAAAATATGGACAAACGTCAATGTCAAAATAACATTCATACTATTTTAGAACAATCTTCGCTTGAAAACAGCAAAGATCAGTTTTGATACCTAGAAATTCAATGTTTTTGTTTTAATATTATGAAACTTTTTTTGTTAAAATCCCCCAAAAAAACTCCACTTAAAATATTTTCTCTGTCTTTTTTCTGGTGAACAACACTTTTATTTTACAGTATTATTTTAAAAAGGCGACAGAGCAACACATTAGTAATTACAGTCTAGTTTTGATTGTCGTGAAAATCACAGTGTCTGTTTTTGTGTCAGCAGATTTTCCCTCGCTGCAGTTTAGATTTAAACGGTGTTATACTGTAGTTTGCTGGTGTGGGAATATAAATTTCAGGAGAGACAGTTGTGCCGTGTAATGGATGATAATCTTTTTGTTTTGACTCAGATGATAATTGAGGATTCAGTCAACACGTCCTTTAATTTCATTTTATTTTTTTTTTTTTGTTCCATTTCCAGAATCACCTCCTCCTCCGTACTTTCTGTCCCGTTCAGACGAACACAAGCCACTGGGTGAGTTTGGAAAATGTGCCACTACATTACGACTCAGTGAGTGACAGAGAGGGCGGGGTCATAACTCTACACTGGAAAACAAGTGTGAATATCTGATGAAAAAAAAATCAACAAAAAGTTGGAGGAGCGCCATCTGTACTGAGTTTAGTAGCTGTTCACTAGCTTTTTTTTTTTTTTTTGCTAATACAGTGGTTTGCAAAGTGAGGGGCGGGTCCCCCAGATGACACGGAGTTATTGTAGAAGGCAAATTGACATCAATTCAAATAGATTCCTAAACCCAAAAAAAAGCACCATCATTTCATTACTGGGAATAAAAGTTCTGTAGGAAATACAGCGTGGAAATAAAGTTTAGTGACATTTCCTACCATTACATTCAATTATAGATGTATCTTTTAGATCTTCACTGATTTACATCGTTCTTCAGATCTTTATCTCCAACTCATTCTTCTTGTGTTTGTTTCTCATCATCCAGACTCAACCGTGTCTTACACTGAAACCGTGCCTCCCCTCTTCTCCAGTCCGCCTCACATTTTGCCAACAGACTACACAGGTGAGTACCTGCGTCACCGTTGGCTACATGAACATGGTCTACGCAAAGGTAGACCTTGAGGCGCTGCTCAGTTCTGGTTTTTAAATACGATTTTATTTAAATTTTTAAACTCAGAGCTAACTGGCATGCTAATTAGCTGTTAGCCCAGCGCAATCAAATAGGTTGTTACTGCAAAAACTGAAAACGCTCGGCCCGTTTGACTCGATGTCTGCCCTGATTCAAATCGATGTATGGATCAAATAATCTCACTGGTTGTTGGATTATTAGTGGAAGATAAAAATGTATAATCTCCTTAATTAGAATACTTTTGAAGTTAGCAAACTGATGTAAGAAAAGGTACATTTTGCTAACGTAGTTGAAGGGAAACAACAAAATGTTTAAAAAAAAAAGGGAAGATCTCCAGTTAGGAGGTAGCCTGAAAGGAGCTAAGGAGCTAGCTTTTGTAAAGTTATTTAAAATTATCTTAGAAATTTCAGAAAACAAGTCTTTTTTTTTTTTTTTTTTTTTACCTCTGTAGCAAAATATAGCCTTCATAAAGTTAGAGCAGAAGAAATAAAAATGAAATTCCACCAAAGTCCCTGTTTGTAAAAGATCAGTTTTGGTAACAAACTTGTCGCCGTCGGAACTGGGATGAAACCAGTCACCAGAGACTAACGCTGCTCGAGGCCGGACGTCCAACACGGCTGCCATTTGGCTGAGCTGTGGTGTCACTTGTGCTTTTAAGGTGTGAGCGTCAGTGGTGCGTTCACTTACCTCGGATCTAATGCACACTGAAGCTGCCTTTTTCAGAGTGGCATGAATGACTTTATTGCTAATTAGTTTGTAGATGTTTACCTTTAAACATAAATGAAGGTAGTATTTGTACTATTTGTAGTATTTGAAGTACTGATGTTATTGTGTCGTATATTTCCTGCTACTTTCAAAGGCAGTAAACGCGACCAAAAAGTCCTCGCTGTGAAGCTTTCATTGTCAGCGTGGCTCAGCGGGGGTCCGGGGGTCTAGATGGCACGTCGGTGTCTCTCCCTGTCCCTACGTTTTCCACGGCAGCAGAAACATTCTGTGGGATGAAGCTGCAATAAGATCCCTGTGCGTACTCCCAGACCACCCATCCCCCCTCTTCCCCTCTTTCTTTCCTCAAATCCCTCCATTCCTCTCGGCAATTGAGCAGTGGAAAGAGGCTGGCATTTTGAGGGGCGGGGAGGGTGTGTGTGTGTGGGTGTGTGTGTGTGTGGGTGGGGGGGCAGAGGTGTAGAGTTTTTGTGAGGCTGTGTGTACGGTTTGAGAGACAGGGGGTGCAGGCTGTGGGCTGAGGGCTGAGTTTGGACAGGAAACAGCCCCCTCTAGATGGTGAAACTGGAGCTTTATTTGTTTACGCGCCGGGGTCGGTTGGAGAGGTCCTTGGAAGCGTTAGAAGAAACCCACAAACCCACTCAATCAGGGCTCCCTGGGCTCAGTTGTGGACGGTGTTGAAAAGGTAGATGGGCGACTATTAAGT
>NC_024311.1:11902842-11904892 GCF_000523025.1 Cynoglossus semilaevis | reverse complement strand
GACCATTTGACATGGGTCGACATGAAGATACCTGAAGTACGTGGTGGTGTAAGGTTTTCATTCGTTTTCTACTAGAGGTTGACTGATTTATTTTCTGTAATATTTAATTATCAGAACTTAAATAAAGACTAAACCAACAGTTCTAAGGACTTGAGTCATGACTCAGTTCAAGTTTTTTATTTATTTTTTTATCAAACTTGTTTTTGTATTGTATAAAAACTAATCTGGTCTGGTCTAACCAGTCTTTTAATCAGAACACGTTTCCTCCATAAAGGTGTTAAAGTCAAAGGCAACTCAAATAAAATAAGTGGTCAATTCCTGGTTAATACAACACTCGTAAATAATAGTTTGCGCTTGAATATGTGCGTAAGACTTTGGGCTAAAAAGTTTGACTAAAAAGCCTCCTGTCTGACAGTGATGGCTGCTGTGACTTTTACTTCAGTTTAGTTTAGTTGATTAAACCCCAGAAATGACAGGAGTCTTTTTAGACCAAACCCCAAAGTACTTCTCATTGACCGTTAATGCCTCTGTGGCTGCACAGAGCGACTCTTCAGAACTCCAGATCTCCTGCTGCTTCCTGATGCTGTAGTAACCGTTTACAGCCAGCAGGGCCAGAAGCTCTGTGTTTGTCTTTTAAATCTCTGCCAAATCGAACTGCTTTCAGACTGTGCGTTTCCACCTTTGTTTAATCTAATATTATCTCGACATTTCCCTGCTGCGATCCCAGTGTTTTTGTTTGTTCTTACCTAAAATCGAGCTGCGTCCGGTTGGATTTCTCTGTTTGGTCAAGGTCACAAGTCATTTAAGAGCTTCTGTCTGTGAAGTAGTGAGGAGATACATGGTATATGTGGAAATAGATCAGTTTTCTATTAATGATCTCTGCTCTGCTCTGCTCTGTGTGTGTGTGTGTGTGTGTGTGTGTGTGTGTGTGTGTGTGGTCTCTGATCCCCTGCCCCCAGCAGCAGACTGAACACTGGAGCTGAAATCTTGAGTTCAGGGCAGGAGTGCGAGTCAGAGCGAGACTCTCCGCGGCGTGTAGCTTTTTGTCGTAAACTTTGACGTAAAGTCACGAAGCAGGTCCTTCAGTAAAATCACACCACGTCAGTGAGTGTCAAATATGTACATGACTTCATCTTCATCTTCATCTTCATCAGTCAGTTTTTAATGGAGCCACAGTTATTTCTGTGGTGTTTTTCACACTTTTATGATTCTGTGTCTAAGAGTACGGCCTTCAGGAAGTATTACATTACATTACATTACAATACATTACATTACATTACAATACATTACATTACAATACATTACATTACATTACATTTAGCAGTCGCTTTTATCCAAAACGACCTAAAATTGCAGTCAGTCAATCAAGATACAGTAAATATAAAAATAGCAAAAATACATCAATAATAATACATAGTAATAAATAATAATAAATAATAAATAGAAAGTACAGTTATAGTCATAGTAGGTAGTCGTAAAAATAGAACAGTATCTCAGAAAAATATGTCATATTAGGAAGTACTTAGTGTGATAAGAATATTCATTTGGTAATAAAACAGTATTTTAGTAAAGGACTGTCGTCCATTGTTCATAATGATATTAATAATAATATTAATAATAATGATTGCATTAATATGTAATTAAGTCATATTTAGTGTTAATTAATGCTTCAACATTTCAATTTGCTCAGACCTAGTTTTGCGTAAACTCTTTCAATAAGTTCATATTTTTAAAAGTTAAAAGTTTAAGCAACTTAACATCAAACCAACTAACCAACCGATGACTACTTTTAAACTTTATTTCAACCAGACCTTAGAAATATTGTTGATTTTCATGACAAAGTTATCTGCCAGCTCCTGCTGGGCACCAGTGGTACTGCATTTAGACCTGTATTTATATACAGAGAGGTGACGGGTGTATTTTGTTTTTGTGATATTCAAACTACTGACATTAACTCTCAGTTAACTTTGGTGTTCTGCTCATTGGTCTAAACAGAACACACAGATCCGTGCTGCGACCAGTTGTTGATGTGTAAACACGATACACCGTC
>NC_024311.1:11889517-11902367 GCF_000523025.1 Cynoglossus semilaevis | reverse complement strand
TGCCGCTTCTCTTTAAAAGAGATACAATAGGGGGAAATGTTTTTTTGAGCATTTACTCTTATTCTTCTGAGATTTTATCCATTTATCTTCCAGTTAAATGAACGCCCGAGGTCCTCTATTCAGGTGCAGGTTCAAAACCAGGCTAGCTTTTACTCACTTCATCTCATTAGAGATAGTTTTCAGCTCCGCCCTGTGTTTGTTATTTTCATTTAAAGAATTAATGCTGTGCCTGTAATCCTCTTCTGCTGTTTAGTCTGCTCTATAGAAACCCCCAGAGTGTGTGAAGGGCTGTTTAGATTCTGTTGTATGACATCACTGCCAGACATTTGTCCACCTTGTTGTCATTAGCCAATGCCTGGCTCTCGAACATGTGGAAACAAGTAAAGCAGTAGTACTTAGCGGACATTAGCATGGCTTGGATGCAGTGAAGTAAGTCAAGAAGACTGTTCCCTCTCCCCTCTCACTAATCATATTTTGGTGGCTTGTTTGCCTAAGCAGAGCAAGGTATCAGCCAAACATCCTGTCTCAAAGCCCTGTCTGCACTCACTGTAGCATTAACCCTATGAATTGGCCCTTTGACTGATGGGGCACGGCCCAGGAATGTTGGGAAATTGGAAAGGTGAGGGGGAGTAGGGTCCTGGAGTTAAAGGGTCGGGGAGGGGGGGGGGATCAGGGGGTCCGGCTATGAAGAGTGACATCTGATACGTGTTTGAACCTATCGCTGTTAATGCTTAAGAACTGCGGAGCTGAGCCGACATTCTTGGAAGTTTGAGAGACAGTTTTAAGAGTCTGGCTGTTTCAGTGAGTGCAGCTCAGTAAGTGTGAAGCTTTTCAGGTCAGCCCAGGTTGACACAGTTGGACAAGGAATCGTAAATAATCTACCCAAACAGTACACACTCCAAAATAAAATACATATACGTAGAAGTATGTATTTTGAAGGGGGTACAATTACAGAGAGAAGAATAAATCATTGAAATGGTTGAGTTTTTAGATGTAAAAAACAGTACAAACGAAGAGGCGCGGGGTGAGGGTGAGGGGGTGACGCTCAGTCCCAACTTTGTCCAAATGTATCAGTCCATGTGTGGACGGGTCCTCTCGGTGACTTGAACCTCGAGACTGTTTGCTGGCACACGTACAACACTTGCTCTTATGCCCGACTGAGACACATTAGACTATGGAATTCAACATCAAGTGCCGGACCATTAACTGTTTGCCATTTCCTCAAATATTTTCCATCACGGCTCCGTTTCACTCTGAGCCAGGAACGCAGCTGAGGATGCAGGACGCAACTCACCCCGAGACCTTTAATGTCAGTTTTTCCTCAAATTATAGTTGTAGCTGTTTCCATTTCACCGTGTGCCGTGATGTTAATCCTGCGCTAAGCTACAGCTAAAACTCCAGAGGGTTTGAACTGCTAACGCTACTGTAGTAGCAACCACATAAGAAAACTATTTTTTTAAAGGCCAACCGCAGACTCCAGCGTGATTGGTGGCAGTGTTTCACCTTTCCGTCTGATAGTATTAGCATTTTAACTGTTGTTAGCTGCTAGCTGGCAGTAGAAATACTACTACTATGTATAGTTTGTACATGTAGACTTTAATTACTTTGTAAGTCTGATACATCTTTCAGCAAAGTATGATTTTTTTTTTCTCTTGGAGAAACACACTAGCTACGCTACAGCTAAGAAGCATTAGCTTTTTGATAACCATTTTCCATTTGATATTGTGTATGTTTCACTAACTGTTGAGTCTTTTGGAGATGATATTTGTGCCCAGAAAACCAAAATATGACTTAAATAAAAGGAAAAATCTAAGCTAAGCTAAAAGCTAAATTAGCTCTCGTTTATTTTTCTCTCATGGGCAGGGTTATGACCATTCAGTTCTTATAAGGTTTTTTTTTCATTCATCCCAGCCTTTGGATAACTCATGTAAGGCATATCATGTTAGAGGTTATTTGTTCTCTCCTTTTTTTTTCCTTTTCTTGCAGCTGAATTTCTACCTCAGCCCCAAATTTGGTTCCAATAAGTAAAGTCAACAAAAAAAGTTAGATCTTGGATGGCTGCTTCAATTGAACACTTTTAATAAATAATACTATTTTCCTTGCTCAACACATTTGACAAAACATCAAAAGTCCTCTTTATTTACTCTGACTTTAGATCATATTTTATTCATTGATTTAAACTGCGTCCTGGAGACTCTCAGGTCTGAGAGACAAGGGACCTTTGTGAGAATCCAGACCCTGCGCAGCAGCTGTGTTTGTGTGCGTGTTTACAGATACAGAAGCAGGTTTAAGCTATTTACACCTTGAGACTTCAAACTGAAGCAGCAGCGCTACACCAGGTGTTAGTCAGCAGAGGAGAAACTGTTCAGAAAATGTTGTTTTTGTCGACGTCTCCTTCCCTCCGTGTAATTGGTGTTGATCTTTGACAAAGACAAAGAATTTCCACTTTGAATCCTCGATGCACTCGCTGTTGACTTTGTCTTTCGAGCTCTTGTTTGCTTCCCTCTCTCTTTCAGTGCATGTTGTCAGGCCATCACAATTTAAAATAAGGTTTAAATTACAGGACTGGCTGTGGCTTTCCGTTGTTCCCTCAGAGTTTTTGCCAGCGCGCAATTTGGCTTTTAATGGAATGCTGCCATGCTGCTGAGCCTAAAGATTCTTTGCAGATGTTGACAGACTCTGACTCTGAAGTGAGGAGGACTGTTGCCTCTGTTCTCTGGGTTCAAACACCGTCATGAATTAACAGGTTTGTTTGAGGAGAGGAGCGTTTTCATCAGTGTTTTTTTTTAAAGGGGATTTTGTTTCCTGTTGTTAGTGAGAGTGAACATCATTACATTATTCAAAGGTGACATTAAAACAGGTAAAAGAAACACTGACCTTACATCAGATGTTAGTTTTACTTACGTTCTTACTTGGGTACATTTTAAATACTATTTAGGGCAAATTGTATGGTAATGCACAACAACAGGCAGGAAGTATAAGAAGGAATTTAGTCCAATAGGAACCCAACAAGATTCATGTCAATAGACCTTTTCTGAAGGCAGGAATGGCAGCATGGGGAAATAGAGTTGATCAGTAGGTAGATGGAGGTCGGGGGGGGGGGTAGGTTGTTGGGTAGATCAGGTAACTCTGGCAGATTGGCCATGAAAGGTGGTCTGGTAGTAAGTTTATGCAGAGAAAATGATATCGACCACCACCTGACGCAAAACATGAGTGCGTCACATGTCACGTCAAATTGAACTGAACTCTTAAGGACCGTCTGTTGGTGCTGGATATGAATCCACCCGTGGCACTGCTGTGAGTACTTGACCATTTTACAGTTCTGTGTCCGTGGCGTGTTTGCAGCTGTCTGAAATATGCGTTGAGTAAAAATAGTGAGTCACTGGCTATTGTTTAACCGAGGCGTGTGACAAGTGTGTGACTCGCAGGTCTAAGAGGTTAGCAGATGAGTTCAGTGATTAATCCTTGTCTTATTAGACTTTTCTCCTGTGGTTCAAAGCCACATCAATGGTTTAAAATCACTTCTCCTCCGACTCCCAGTCAAGTTTCCTCCTGTTAGAACCATTCCTTCACCAACTCTCTGCAGCTGACCGGAGTTGGCATCAATCCGATTTTCAAGCCTTGCTTGACCTTTGTACTCTGGCTCTTATCCTGTCATGGGACGTATCCAGACTGCTCCTCCAATATGACAAGGTAGTACTCCTGGAGTACTCCTGGAGTACTCCTGGAGTACGTCTGGGCCCGTGCAGGCTGAAAAGAATGTCCTGAAGGAATGATTACATCTTGTGGCCGCAGCCCCAGTTGGTGGAAAGCGTTGCTACTCTAGCATTTGCTACATCTGTCTGTTGAAAAGAAATCGACTGCAAAGAAAGAATTTAAAACAAAGCAGGACAGAGAACCCTCATTAACTCTGGCCAGTGTAAGCAAGGCGTCCGGGCCCTTCCAGACTCAACTCTTTCCATATACATTGGCTGAGGATCAGCACTAGGTGGTTTGGTCTGATGGGCAACATCGGCTCTGGTTTTTCAGACCAGGGACACAGCAGTATTGACATCCAGCTTCATGTCGCTTAATGTAAGAAGACCAAAATGTTGGTTGTTCATTTATCTTTTCCCATAGATTTTTTTCCATCGAAGTAAAAAAAAAAAAAATCGTCTACCGCATAGTTTTCTTATTACTGTTGCTCAGAATGCAACTTTGTCTCGTTTCTCTCAAACAATGAAGGAAATGATAAATGGAAGCCGTGCAGCCTAACGACATTCACTCGCGTTCACACACTCCAGACTGTGTCAATTATGTGTTGCAATTGTGCATTGTACTGTCATCGGAGTTAGACGATGGGATAATTCTCTCAAATTTATTTTCAGAAAGAATTCCATAATGCGCTGCTTCACTCTGCGGCAAATGAACCTAAATGTTCCAGCCATAGAATTGAGTAATTATGTCGTGATGAGTGAAGGCCATATAGACGAATCATGTGAGGCTCAATGAGAGACTTGTCAACTTGACCCCTGACTGGCCGAGCGGGGGGAGGAAGTGTCGAGGAAAAGGGCCTGTCCAGGAATGTGTTGGGAGGGGAGACTTGTCAGCTACCCAGACTGCATTCTGTGTCAGCTTTTGTCTGTCTCTTTGTATAAAAATCCAAGTCAATTGATGCAAAACAAAGAACCTCAAAGAACCACATTTATGTTTTTTTTTTTTTTTTTTTTTTTGTAAATCTTTAAATCCACCTCAAAGAACCACATTTATGTTTATTTATTTATTTTTTTTGTAAATCTTTAAATCCGCAAGCGCTCTTCAGCTTTTCTACAGTAGCTTCCAGTAGATAAAGAAAAATAATTTTGGAAATTGAGTTAATACAGGGACTGAAAATTGACCATTTCTAACTTTACTTTACTGCTACAGAAATACATGTTTACAACTGGTCATTTAAAAGACGCCGTCACGCAGCCACAGCAGGCTCAGAAGATAAACGCAAGAAATGCTGTAGATGTTTCTATTCAGCAGGTGTTTATTAAGTGAAAAAAGACACTAAGAAAATGGAGGAGACAGAGTCAGTGTCTCCTTCATTTTTCCTTTTGGATTTACAGGAGTAAGTGAAAAAAGACACTAAGAAAATGGGGGAGACAGAGTCAGTATCTCCCCCATTTTTCCTTTTGGAGATTTACTGGAAATTTCTTCCTGTTAGAAGTGAGGGTTTTTTTTTGTTGCTAAAATGCTTTGCTTAGTGTTTGATCTAATTTGATTGTCAATAATATATGTAAAGCTATTTTGCTGTATTTTGTATTGTTAATATAAACTCCACATAGTATTTTACACATTCAAGCGTATCCTCCCTGTTATATGGAGTACATCTTCATTTGAATTTTCAAGCTGTAAAAAGCTTTGAGCCAAATGTGTTTTGTGAATTTGGACAAAACAAAATAAAACTGACTTGACGTGAAAAGTTCAAGGCCATAAGTGATTAAAAAAAAAACAACAATGTTTATTGGACTTTATAACCAGCACTGAACTCTGGTTGATAACCAGAGATTTCACCATCTAATGGCAATAACGTTTGAAACTGGATTACACTCTGACAATCCGGCGCCACTTCTCACGTCTACTTTGTAGACCATTACATGGTCGATTTTTTTTTTTTTTTTTTGCAAAGCTTTTAAGATGCAGTTGAATTTTATTTGATTATAGCATTTGGTCTTGATGTCTATTTGACATGTTATACCAGCGCAGCTGAATGGTTCTGGTGGAGCCTGGGCTCCTCGGCTCCTCGGTGTCATTTGTCCACAGGGACAAACCCTTGGACTTCCTCATCAGTTTACTGATAAAGTGACATTTCGGAACTGAGGTCAGTCGTAAAACAATAAATGTTGATTAAAAAAAAAAAAAAAAGGTAAGATACCGCTTCCGATTTCATATTGGTCGTGGTAATAAAATGCAGCAGGTTCTGTGGCCACACAGTGTGATGAAATCTGTCATCTATAGTTAGGCTGATAAAAATGTCATAAAAGTTTGTTTTTTTCTTTCAGCATTAGATGTACACACACCTCCATCTGCTGTCTCCAGTTTCTGACTGGAGCCAGTTTTTTTTTTTATTTTTTATGAAATGGTCATAAAAATGACATCACATCCATTAAATGAGAGTTTGATTCACTCCAGTTACCAAAGACAGAAAACAATGTCGGAGCCTCAGCTCTGTTGGTGTAGAGCAGGCTCAAAGCCAAGGATGTTTCAGTGAGATAGAGCAGCGTGAACGTCCAAAAAAGAAAAAGAAAAAAAAGACATTGGAGATTCCAGATTTTCAACCAATCATCTTGGGTTTGAAGTCAGTGGTTTTTCCAATTTACTACGATATGATGTGAGTTGTGGACGAGCAGGAGGAGAGAGAAAAAAGAAAGTACCCATGGAAGTACTACTTCTTAAAATACTTGGTAACAAATGTGTTTTGAGAACACTTTATTACAAAATCAGTCAATCTCATGCAATGTAATGTATGTGCTACTGGTCTGACTGTATATATGTATATATGTATCACACCACGTATAACCTACACATCTGATTGGAAGTTGACTTTTCTGCTAAATGTGACTATATATGTATATATATATATATATATATATATATATGTATTAGGGGTGTGTATTTGCAAGAATATTGCAATATGGTACGTATCGTGATACAGGGGCAACGATATGATGTATTGCGATATATTGCGATATTTTAAGCATGACGATATATTGAGGTTTTTTTAAACAATTGAACTCAACATAGTAAACACACGGTGATGTTACATGTGTAACGTCAGGTTACAAACATTGGAACAGAGGGATCTACATTTAGAATCACTAGTGTAGAAATAAAGTGGTCGTAGGTTTAAACGCTACACAAAAATGAACCAATGGCATCAACGAAAAAAATCTATACAATGCTGTAGATACGATATAGTGAAACTGGAATATTGTGATATATTTCGGTGTATTGATATTTTCTTATACCCATACTATGTCTCTACGTATGTATGTGTATATAAATATATACAGTATATATTGCTGCAGATGCCGTGACAGAAGGCTACACAGCATTTCTGTTGGCGAGGTTTCTGACTTTCTCTGCGACAACAGGATGTTGCCTGCATCTGTATCTCCGGAGCCGCTGGTACGAACACGTCTTTGTCATGACTGTAATTATTGAAATATGCAACCACGCGTAAAAATGCTTTGTGGTCCAATATGACCTGCTGTGGTTGCTGGTGTAGCAGGAGAAACGTTCTCCTTATCAACGACGGTACAAAGAAAGATCTCGCGGTTCTCCAGTCCTCGGCTGGAAACTGGACCTTCGACGTGACTGCTTTTCATTACACCGTGCCACAAATTGAAGTGGTGGAGGAATGAACGTGATTACATCAGGCAGAGTTTGGAAGGCACGGCGATGGATCGAACGACCTGCGTAAACACTGTTGCTACAACAGTGAAATGGAAGCTGACATAGAAGCTCGGCAATAAATCATCTCGTGCTGTAGCTGCGGTGACATATTAATGTCCTGTAAACGTATAATTTAGGCTGGGGCTCGTTCTGCTTCGCTGTGTGAGTAGAAGATACTACACTAAAACTTTACTAGTCGAAGGGAAATAATAAAAAAAATAATATCAGAGACGAAGAAGGAATAAAGACCACCAACAGTGTCGGGACACAGTCAGACTTTCAGTCTGTCGATGCGGTGTACTTACATGACCCAAGATGAAATCAGTTCTTCAGGAGATGACATTAGTAAGCATCACTTTAATAAAAAAAAGTTGACTTATTTATACATATATACATCCTTAATTTACCAAAGGGAACTCCAGAGGGTTTAATAAAGTACTATCTCTCTATCTATCTATCTGGCTAGCGGGCTAGCTAGCTAGCTAACTCTCTCTCTCTATCTATCTATCTCTCTATCACTGTAGGACTTTACAGGAGACCAGTTCATTTCCATCTTCATAAGCAGAGTGTTGGAGTGTGGACCTGCCCCCCCCCTTCCCCACTCCTCCTCCTCTCCCGCTTCCCCCAAAATCAGATTGACAATGACAGGCTGATCAAGCTCACAAACCTAATCCTGTTGAGTTCAGACCTTTGTGGTCCATCTCCAAGTATCACATCCTGTTTGTTGTAAACATATAATTCTATATTTGTCTTTCATTCTTACTTACACCCTGCCAGGTCAGCTGCCAGGGGGGCAAGGGCAGATTAGGTGTCTGGCCCACGAGACGAATCAACGCGCAGTGTAGCAGAGTCTGGAATTGAACTCCCGACCTTTTGGCTGGGAGACCACCGACTCGAGCCACAAATCAAAGCTGTAAACTGCTCTAACAGCAGGAGTTTGAAGTTTCAGAACTGAATCTGTGGATACCTGGAAATATCAACCCACAAACCTGGCTGCTAATTGACTAAAGCCCTCGTCAGCCAACCTCCTGTCAGATGGGGATTAAAAACTGAAAAAACAGGCCCATGTATGTGAACCTCCACCACCTGTGCTGTTCTTGCGTTAACTTGCAGAAAATGTATTTAAAGATTCAAATTTGCTGTTAAAACCTGTTCTGGAGAGGGTTTTGTGCAGAACTGTGAATCCACTAACAATCCACACCAGCTCAGTGGAAAGTACTGTATAATGATATACCGCCAACAGCAGCATGAAGTTTTTCATGGGCGATTAATATATTTTAATTGCATTTTAAATGAAACAAAAAATAATGAAAATACATAAAGAAATAAAAAACTTCTTTAGCGCAAAATTATTATTGATTTCTAATCACGGGCCAGATGTAAGGGGTTTTGTGGGCCGGAAATGGTCCCCGAGCCGGGGATTTGAAACCCCTGGTGTAGATAATTTTCTCTGCTACAGTTTGTTGAGGTTAAATCAAGGTGCATTTTTAATTTGTTTAGTCATGTTGGCAAATTTTCTCTAACTTTAATTCTCTCATATGACACATTTTTTTCCCCACAATACGACCAAATAACCTCTCTTAATACCATGTTTGTTTTACGAAAAAGTTAAAAGAAATTAGAAGAAAATTATGTCCTGCGTAACGGCTGTTTTTATTGCAAAATGCTGTAATGCTTTTAGCCTTTTCTACGCCATCTATTGGGGAAATACAGACATTGCAGGGAAAAGGCAGAAGTATGATGCTGGTAGAAATTAATAACATCATTAAGACAAGTTTGGCCGCGGGCCGGATTGAAAGGCCAAAACGGGCCACATCCGGCCCCCGGGCCATAGTTTGCCCATGCCTGGGCTGGAGAATGTATTGTCTATGTGACTGTGTGTGTCTGTATGAAGTGCTCACATAACAAAGAAAACAGTGTGTGTGTGTGTGTGTGTGTGTGTGTTTACATGTTTGTGAGCAGGAGCCCGGTGGTGTTTGATTGTAAAGGCCATGTCTGGCGATAACAAAGTTCTCTGATGGCAGAGATAGTCACGACGCCAGCTTAACTGTGGCTCGCTGCTGGATTGAAGTTTCCTTGTAATGATAGTTGTCTCAGCAGCACGGAGCCTACCACTCACAGACGGGGAGGGGAGTTCTCTCTGCTCTCTCATTTTCTTTTCCATGTCTCCTTCTCCTGAGTTTGGAAGTGAAGGCAGGTTTGAGGAAGTTCAAATTTAAGTTATCGACCTGTTAGCGATCGATGACGATGATCGGACGCAGCAAATCACGTCGTCGTCCTTGTTGTCCCTGTCTCACTGTCACCTCCTCGCCCCCTCATCTCCCCCCACCCCGACCGCTTCTTTCAGCACAGTGGAAGAGTCTAATAACTGGAGGGGAATCTAATCCTTGGCACTGGATGAAAGACGATGCCCCCACCCCTACCTCTCTCTCTCTTTCTCACAGTGTCTTTCTCTTTTTCTCTCTCTCTTCATTTTTTCCATGGATTCTGGTTATGGTTGGCAGGTTCTCTCTCTCTCTCTCTCTCTCTCTCTCTCTCTCACTAAAGCCTGGCAGCAGGAAGTCTGTGCTGGATGGAGAGTGTGAGAGCAGAAAGTCCAACAGAACAATTTGTTAAAGATTTGGATTAAAAGCTCAAAGGTCGGGGTTTTGTGGCCGTAGAACTTCACAGAGGTCCAACTCGCTGATGTCCAACGTCTCCTTGATAATATTGTCCTCAGATGCTGTGGTCATGAAGTCACTCAGTGATCGATGCTGTTGAATTTGTTTTAATCAGTGTTTGATTCCGTTTCTACTCTTGTCTTTTTCAGAGATCCACTCCTTAAATGCACAGTGTTTTCCTGGCAATTAAATCTGTATTAATCATGCGTACGCAAACTGTGGTCCACGGGCCGTAAATGGCACGCTGGGCTTTCTAATCTGGACCGCAAAAAATTGGCACAAAGAGGCAAAAACTGATTTATTTTTTCCTGAATTGCAATTTTGCCCATCTTTACAGCAACGTGATCACTGGTTCACTGGATCACTGATTCACTGGATCACTAGTTCACTGAATCACTGGATCACTGGTTCACTGGATCACAGATTCACTGGATCACTAGTTCACTGGATCACTGGTTCACTGGATCACTAGTTCACTGGTTCACTGGTTCACTGATTCACTGGTTCACTGGATCACTAATTCACTGGTTCACTGGATCACTGTTCCCAGTTGTTCTGTTTGTTCTGCTTGTTCTTCCTGTATGTGCGTGAGTTTCCTCCAGATACTACAGTTCCCGACCATATTAAAAAAAAAGCCTAAAATGCTAAAATGCTTTCAGTCTTTTCTACGCCATCTATTGGGGAAATGTGAGTATTGCAGGGAAAAGGAAGAAGTGTAATGGTATTGCAGGGAAAAGGAAGAAGTATAACGATTATGGTATTAAAGTAATAATATAATTGGGAAAAATTTGGCCGGCCAGATTGCAAAGCCAAACGGGCCGTATCTGGCCCCTGGGCCATAGTTTGCCCATGCCTGACTTAGGGGCTATAACTAGAAAATCTATCTTCAACAGTGTAGCATTAGTCTGTAAATCTTGCATGATGAAAAACGTTGGTGGCTTTTGAAGAACCTGAGATGTTGGTGATGGTGTTTTTAGTTGTTGCTCTGATCAGAACTTCAGCCTCGGCCACAGAAACGTCTCTGCTTGGTTTTGTCCAAGTCTTTTCCCACTGTTGGGAACGCTGCGACCACAGTGAGAAGAGATTGGCACTAAAGGACAGTGATTTTGAAATAAATAACAAAGGCTACTTATCTAATTGGTAAACAGGCCTCTTAAATGGTGGCTGCCTTAAACGCTTGCAGGATGCAGTAATTGCTGCCAGTCCTCGCGCAGAGACGCACACGTGCACGTTCACACACACTTTTTTGGACTTCCTCCTCTCAAACATAAACACAGTGATAACCTTTAGGTTGAACCCGTCTTTATGAATTCCATTGTAGAATTAGTCTTCCACACCCTCCTCCTCCTCCTCCTCCTCCTCCTCCTCTTCCTCCGCCTCCTTCCTCACTCCCTGCCTGTTCTCACACAGGCTCATTATACCTTGGTCTGGAGTGTGGCCAGGCTGAGGAAGATGACACCCAGGAGTGTGTCGGAAACATCAGATGCAAAGTATTGTTCAACTCTCGCTGTCAAACACTCGCAAATCATGATGGTGTTTTTTTTTTTATTTTAAGAATAAAAAAGTGTCAAACACTCGCAAATCATGATGGAGCGGATTTTTTAAAAAACTTTAAGAAATAAAAAGAGTCTCAGCACATGACAGACAGAGACAGTGTTTCTAAAATGTTCTGGAGCTCATCCTCCTCCCCCACCTCCTCCTTCCTCCCACGTTGTTGATCAGACTCTTGTCAACCTTGAAACATGTAGAGCGCCCTCTTCAGAACTCATGTAGTTAAAAACACTTTAATTCCTACAAAACTGTCAAACAACAACAAACACAAATGTACTTTTTAGGAGCAGCAGCAGCAGCAGCAGCAGCAGTAGTAGCAGTAGTAGTAGTAGTAATTGATAGGTGGCTAAAAGTGTTAGCCTGTAGCCCCCCCCCCCACCTGTCCGTATCAGTGCGATGAATCTGTGATGCATCATGAACTTAAAAAGGCAGCAGTGATAGCGCCTCCTTCTGCTTCATCGTTCATTAGACGAGAAAAAAAAAATCCCCCCCAAAAAAGTTCCAGTTTGTTTTATGTCGTCTGTGGGAATTAATTTGATCCTGAGCTCATAAAGTCTCCCTGTGTTTCCCCGAGACATGTTTGTGTTGCTTTATTACAGGGAAGAGCGCAGCTTGTTAAAGTGTGTGTGTGTGTGTGTGTGTGTGTGGGTGTGTGGGGGGGTGGGGGGGAGAGAGAGAGAGAGAGGGAGAGAGAGAGAGGGAGAGAGGGAGAGAGAGAGAGAGAGAGAAGCAGAGTTATCAGAGCAGCCAGCTCCTTCTCTCTCTCCCTCTCTCTCTCTCTCATTGAAGAGCTGTAAAAACTCCAGACCGCAGGAACTGCCAGCCTGGAATTCACTAATGACACACGTGGGCCTCAGATGAGGAGTGCAGTGTGTGTGTGTGTGTGTGTGTGTGTGTCGACGTACTGTTTGGATCAGAAGACCCAGTTTATGTGTGTGTGTGTGTGTGTGTGTGTGTGGGGGGGGCCCTATCTCATAATCTACACTGTGTGCATGTATGTTAGTGCATGTGCGTGTGTGTGTGCGTGTGTGTATTTTCCCACCCTCACCCTGTACAACCCAGCTTTTTCACCCCCCTCCTCTAACCCCCCCCTCCCTGAAATGAAAATGGCTGCTGTGCAAACAGAACACACCTCACCTTATCTCAGTCCTGCTTTTTCTTCCAAAAGCGACTGTTTAAGTTCAGCAGACGGGCCAGGGCCACTGGTGGTCCTGGGGGGG
>NC_024311.1:11881879-11889422 GCF_000523025.1 Cynoglossus semilaevis | reverse complement strand
ACATGGGTTCTTTAAACCCTCCGTGTCAATAGAGTCTCCAGAGCAAAATAATGGCATCAGTCTGTGTGGGAGTTAATGTGAGCTGATAGCATGAAGGCTGGGGGTCAGGGGGTCAGGGGCTGGTGGTGGGCTGACAGAGAGCTGAATGCCTGCCCTCCTCTGCTGCACCCTAGTTCCTCTTCAGCTCAGAACCTGAAGGGCAGTGATGAAGGGAGGAAGGTCAGCGGAGGAAGCCGGCTGATCGGGGTTGGCGGTTTGAGCCCCTCGCTCCAAACCCTCCCTCCAGACGGAGCGTAAATCAAAGGCAAAATGTGGACCAACCAAACCAGGAAACGCAGTTAACGCAGGTCACCTCACACTGAGCCGCGGTCAGTGAGCAGCGGTCAGTGAGCAGTGGTCAGTGAGCCGTGGTCAGTGAGCCGCGGTCAGTGAGCAGCGACGTGATGATGTGTGACAGTGGCGTGTCGGCCCGTTCATCTGGTGGCCCGTGGACCGACCACGGCCGGAACTTTCTGTTCGTATTCTACATAGCAACACATGGAGCGATGTGCTGATTGGACGTCAGTCGTACTGATAATAAGATGTTTTTTTTTTAGTTATATGTCTGATATTAGCTTTTTACCAATATGTTGGATATTGTC
The DNA here is from genome assembly GCF_000523025.1 of Cynoglossus semilaevis. Lineage (NCBI taxonomy): Eukaryota > Metazoa > Chordata > Actinopteri > Pleuronectiformes > Cynoglossidae > Cynoglossus > Cynoglossus semilaevis. The sequence goes on along the minus strand of NC_024311.1, from coordinate 11,888,781 downwards.
CGAACACTTTCCAATTCCGATATCAACAGATACCAAAACATGTAGCTGTTTTTAGGTCACATCTCATATGTCCTGTCGTGCAATTAAAAACATTACCTAGTTTTATCGTAATGGCCCACTAGAGGCAGTCTACAAATTAGCATTGTCTGAACAAAATGCATTTTTAAGCATTGCGTTGTGTTATCGGGGTTTTCGTTATCGGACGTCATGTGTTTGGAGTGTTATGGCTCTGGACCTTCTTCAAGAAATGGACCTTTGACTCATTGAAATATTTCATCTGACCACACGGCATTACTATGTCCACGACCACACTCCCTCCTCCCTCCACCCTCTTACCTTCAATCATCTAAAAACATGTCTTTGTGGAACGTCAGTATTTGAATTTGAGTACTTCAGGTCGAGACCGTTAGTCGATGATGTATTTTTGTTTTATCGTCTGTGTACAGTATCATCAGTTACTGATGTTTTGTCTTCAAACACCTTCAACTGAGTCATTAGTACCATCAGAGTTTCATACTGTAATACTTCATGATACTTCACCTCATGACATCCATAACATCCCACGCCTCCGTCGTCAGTGGATCCTGGAGGACTTGGTGTGAGTCCAGGATCCAGTCTGGTTCAGTCTCCCACCCTTAGTAAAAACACAGAGAGAAAAACATCTAAGTGTGTTTGAAGACTTCCTCTCCCGTCCTCCCTTCCTCCCCCATTAAACATCATTCTCCTCACTTCAAGGGGAATTACTGTGGTGCAAAAAAAAAAAAAAAAAGTTCGCAGGCCTAGCAGAGCAAACATTAATTCTCGGCCCTCCTTTCTCCCTCTCCTCAGACACTGGTACCTCCCTGGGCTCCTCCACCACCGCCGGTCATCGCTCTCACTGGTGCAGCGTTGCCTACTGGGAGCAGCGCACTCGTGTGGGTCGCCTCTATCCAGCCTACGAGCCCTCGCTCAGCATCTTCTATGACCTACCTCAGGGCACGGGCCTCTGCCTGGGCCAGCTTCACGCAAACGCCTACCACAGCCGCCGCGAAGACCCCGGCAGCCCGGGCGCCATGGGCCTCACGGGACACCCCATTCACGACGGAGGACGACACAGCAGCAGCAGCAGCAGCAGCAGCAGCGTGCAGCAGATCCGCAGTAAAATCGGGTTCGGCATCGTGCTGAGCCGCGAGGCGGACGGCGTGTGGGTGTACAATCGCAGCCAGCACCCCGTGTTCGTCCACTCACCCACTCTCGACCCCCCCGGTGCTCGGGGTCTGAGCGTGAAGAAGGTGATGCCCGGTTTCTCGCTAAAAGTCTTTGACTATGAGCGCTCCAGCTGGATGGCTGAGCACGACCTGAAGCCCGGGAGCTGCGAGGGGCCGTGGGACCCCCACAGTGTCCGCATCAGCTTCGTCAAAGGATGGGGTCCGTGCTACTCCAGACAGTTCATCACTTCCTGTCCCTGCTGGCTGGAGGTGCTGCTCAATAACCACAGATAACACACACACACACACACACACACTCACACACACACACACACACTCGGTTTCCAGACCCAGTATCTTAATTGTAATCTACCTAGATTTAATATAAAATTTATATATTATATAAAATATATTATACCTGTAAATATTTGAGTCATTTTTACAATGCAACTATTTATGTTTAGTATCATGCGTTTGAGGACAAAAATAAAACCAGGAACCAGAATATACACCTTTAGTTCTATATACGCCTAACGGAGTCCTTTTTGCAGATGTAAACTGTAAGAATGAACCACAGAGCTGGGCTGCGTTCTCATGATTTAAGTATTCCATCAAAATGTATGCCATACACAGGTTGTCAATAAAGTATTTGTATTAAACCTGACTGGCTGTGGTGCTGTTTGTTCGCTCTGCTCCATTTCTGTCCTGTTTCTCCGCTCAGTTCTTGTTTACCTTTGAATAACTGTCTCTGAGTGTGGCTTAATATTTAATGTGAGTGATATTGATTTTTACTCATTTCCTTTCATCAAACGCGCGCCGTCTTCCATGGATGGTAAAAAGGAGCAGAAAAGTCCGGTGGGTCAAATCTGCTCTGTTTGTTACAGTGAGAGTGAAAAAAAAATGCTACAAATTAAAAAAAACATTTCTAAAAGATCACATGAGCCGCTGGATGACACACCCTCAGACCTAAGACCTTCCAGGTTTGATGAAACACATCATTATTTTTCAACCTTGGGGTCGTGACACCTGGAATGTCAAGAAATTGTTTAAAAAAACATTAATTATTATATAATAATTATCAAATTAAATAATTAAAACTCAACACAACAAAAACAAATCCTAGACAAAAAAATTGTTGGGATTTTTGTATAGAATTATGTTGGGAACCATTGTTCTAAAGTCTCCCAACCCCCTTGTGGCTGCAGCTCCCCTGGTGGGCATAAGAAGAAGCATTTTTTTGTATTAAATACCTCATAATAACTATATAATTATTCAGGTTCAGATATTTATATTTATAAGAAGCATTTTTTTGTATTAAATACCTCAAAATAATAATATAGGTTCAGATATTTATATTTGTACTTTTTTTTTTGATTATCTCATACAATTCTAGTTCCCCATCCTCCAAATTGTGGCCCACCTGAGGGTCGCGACCCAGTCTTTGGGAAACAATGACGTAAGAAACACAAACCGTGTTGAAAACCTCTAAAAAGGTTTAGTGTTACGAACATAAAGGGATGAAACGGTTCTGAAGACAGTGTTTGTTCTGAGTTTGATTTGACTGCGTGTTTTGATCTCTGGATTCTTCTGCGCTCACTGTCTTCAAAACCCACTGCAACTGTATAAATCATCATTAACTTTTAACTCGCTCCCTGGCACCGGAAGGGACCAGCAGCGGTGGAAAACAGTTAGCGGCGTCATCGTGCCAGTGGTTAGAAAATGAAGCGCATAACTTCAGGATTACACAACAAACCACTTTAAGGAACTCGGGGCCAAAAACCAACTCTGGCGGGAGAAAGTTGTGTGTTTATAACATAATGGCATCCTGTTTGAGTCTTTCAGCAACACAATTATTTATGGAAACTCATATTTGGAGTAAGATGAGAGGTCGAACGAACACAAAGAGCAGCAGAGGGCAGCGAAGACCTCGTAACCTTTGAGGAGCAACGGCGGCTAACTCAACTTAGCTCGGCCCGTTCAGAGCAGGCAGGCATTTTTGTTTTTGACCCCGAACCTCCGCGGGCTGCTGCTGCTGCTGCTGATGCTGATGCGTAGCCTATAATTAACGTTAGCTGGAAAAGTAGAGAAGTCTTGATTACAAAGTTGCAACACTGGCAGCAGCGTTGCAGTCAAACAAGCCTTCAGCGTTGCAGTATATGATCTCAGTCATTACTTAAAAATACAAACCACAGGAACAAGGACACAGAAGCATGTGGCATCTGCAGTGGAGCGCTGAAACAGTAAGTGTGAACTCTTTGTGCAAACAAAAGGCACAAAAAGAAATCCCATGTTTTTTCATTCACTCCCCAAAATTCCAATGTATATTTGAGTCAAGTCTCCTCTCTGCTTTTTCAGGCAAAGTGTGGGATTTGTGGTCAGGATACAATGGAAGGATTCAGAGGAGGGGCTGGGCCTGGAGAGCTGCTGCTGCTGCTGCTGCTGCTGCTGCTGCTCCAGGATCTGGTACCAGGTTTCTTTTCCATGTCGCTTTTTGTTTTTTCTTTGTTTTTTTTTTTTTTTTGCTTTTGTTTTTTTCATCAGAAAACACCACTGCCCAATCTGTTTTGTTTTTTCTTCCACAGGACTCAGAGTCATGGAGACCATGAAATGGATCCCAGGCAGTGGAGTCAGGCAGGCAGGCAGTGGAGGAGGGATCCTGGCGCTGGGCTCCGGGGCTGCGGTGTGCACTGACCTCACAGTGAACTGAAGGAGAGCGGCAGAATCCTGCTGCCTGCTCCGGAGCTCCGCCCCTTCACTGGGTAATTATAGTCACTGCTGTTTTAATGTTGTAATTATGTTAATGAATACATCAGGAAAAAGTAATTAATGGAAGACACGTTCTGAGATGAGTGGTTACGAGAAGGTTCAAATCTCTGAGCTCTTTAATTGTAACCCACGTATTTTGGCTGCATGAGTTTAAGACCCACCTGGGTTTTTAGGTCCAGCCCAGAAAATGGAACTGGATGTTTGTTTATGACTCAACGTTTAACTGAAAAAGAAAGTGGTTACAAATGTATATATGCATATATGCACATATATACACGTATAAATATTTAAATACATACATATATGTGGAATTAAAGTCAAACAAAATATAATATTATGTATATATATATACATATATGTGGAATTAAAGTCAAACGAAATATAATAATATGTATATATATACACATATATGTACATATAAATATATATATATTTAGTTTATATATATACATGCACATACATGTATATATATATAAATATATATACATATCTACATATATGTTGAATGGAAGTCAAATATTATGTGTCTGTATATATGTATAAAATATAAACATATATATGTACATGCACATATATATCGTCTGAAAACGTAGCAGCAGATGAGTAAAAATGCAGAAAACCCAAATGCACCCCCCCCCCCCCCCCCCCCCGGTTCTCTTCAGTGACTTGGTTCCTCCCAGAACCTTAAATACAGGCTTGTTTCCTGGAGGAACCTTTTACTGAAACACCTGCAGCGACACATGGAGGAAACAGAAGGTGAGAGTCTCTGGTCACTGACACACGGCAGCAGCGTTTGAAATCACAGACCGTTCACTGAAAACTACTCCACTGGTATTCAGGTGTTTGTTTGTGGTACATGTACTGCATACTATTCTTAACGTGGTATTTGTGTGCAGTACCTCATCAGGGTTGTTATCTATGACCTTTGATGATATTTCTGAAATCAAATCACAGATACATTTTGATTTATCATTTTGATTTGCTGATCAAACAGTAAGAGTAAGCTGTATATATTTGTGTATTTACTACAATAAGTCTCTACAGTCATGATTGATACCGAAGCCTCGTTGGACTTTTTCCACTTCCAGGTTTTCATTTATCTTCTGCTTTTTCAGGGTCACAGGAACTGGAACCGATCAGCCCATCAGGTACTGTTTTTTTTTAACAAAAAACATGTTAAATCAATGTATATATGTATGTACGTATATATATATGTATATATACATATAATTCTACTGGTCATTCACTTATCATTGGTCAGTGAGTCTAGTCCAACTCATCAGACCAACCTGGGACAGCACATGACAGTCGGTCTACGACTGACAGACCAACAGTCCGATGGACTGAACCGTAGACTGATGAACATTGTTGACAACAACTTCACCAAAGTTTTGAAACAAACTCTTGAATGTGCTGCACAGTGATGACAAAAACCCACCAACTTTACAAAGCTGTAATCTGAGTTGAAGTTTTTCTATATTTTTCTCGACTTTTCCCAAATCATTAATTCCCTCTTTTGGATTTGTCACAAATAAAAGCAGATGTGAAACATCCACTTCTACCTGCTGTTGTTTTTGTCTTCCTGTTCAATCATTATTATGTTTATGACCCTTCACCTTCATTTATACTGACAGACAGTGATGTGATTAATCCTGATTAATCCATAGCGCCCCTGTGATTAATCTGATTATAAATGATCCTTTTGATTGACGGCTGTAACGTCTCTGTGACCGTCAGAGTTCAGCTGAGCTGAAATGTGAGCCGTGGGTGGGGAAATGTGAAACATCACCATATGAAAACGCTCCGACCTCAACTCCTCCGTCTTCGTTTGACGTTCCACCATCACGTTCCTGTCAGTGTTTTGTCACTGTGCTGCTCGGAGTACACAGGGATCGATGCGGCCGCCGTTCGCCAGTGCTCCTGTGTGAAACCGCAGACAGCTCAGACGGCTCCTCACCGTGTTGGCACATCACTGTCGATTAATGTCAGCTCACGTCCACACTCTGACAGATGAGCGCCGCGTACAGCAGCGGCTGCTCAAAGGTAAAGGCTAAACAAAGGTAAACTATGGCTTTGATTTTTATTTTTTATTTTTTACTGCCTTTCCTTTCTTGTTAGATAGGATTTTTTTGAGTGAAAATACTGTATATTTGAAAGATATTTCAGAATATTTTTGTTTACATCGCAGATGTACAGTATGATCACATAAGCTAACCTAGCTTGATAGCAAAGCCTCAACACGTTGAGGCCAGTGGGAGGGTGTCTGATGTCAAGAAAAAATATTGCAAAAGTAAGATGCTGCGATGCATGAGCCAATCAGCATGAGGAACAGAAGAGCATGCTCAATTAGCTAATAGTACAATGTATGCATTGTATTAGCCAATAGTACGCTGTATACAATCTCATCTAGGGAAACAAAGCTACCGGCGATTGTTCGCAAATTCGCTTATTTAAATTTCCAAATTGAGAATCCACAATTTTAAAGCCAACGCAAATTCGCTTATTTAAATTTCCAAAATCAGAATCCACAACTTTAGAGCCAAAAAAATTAAATTTCCAAATTGAGAATCCACAATTTTAAAGCCAAAAAAAGATTAGATTAAAAAAAAAAAATCTAGAACAACGACCAATGAATGGACGGAGGAGGAAATATTAGATTTACACTGTATGTCATTCATGTTCAGATTAAAAAAAAAATTGGATCAAGACTCAAATTAATTAATGAGATTCGCCCTAAAAAATACCTGTGTTTATGTAAAAATAAATAAATGAACGGGAGTGAAGGGTGTCCTGGTCTGAGAGACCTGTGATCCTGGAGGTCGAGTCCTGACTGAACTGAAGTTCCACCATAAAGACCGGCCTGGTCTGGAGCTGCTCCCTCCTGTGAACCAGTGAGTTTGCTGTTTATTTTCCACTCTGTCTTTGTTTTGTTCCTTTAAGCAGCGTGTC
>NC_024311.1:11869333-11881863 GCF_000523025.1 Cynoglossus semilaevis | reverse complement strand
GACGACCTCTTCATTCAGTCGCTTGGAGTACGGCCTGAAGCTGTTCTCACTCTGGGGGGTGGGGGGGCAAAAAAACAAAACCTGACAAGGTTTGTTAGAAAACATTGAATGTGTATTTAATCCTGTTTTTGTAAATGTGAACAAGACTGAAAATCACAAACGATAACATGTGGAAATGTATTATTTATTCATGTTTCTGTTTATTATATTTTCTGTTTATCTGTTTATATTTCGTAAAGATATATGTACATTCTGATGCATATACATTTTTTTAATTAGTTTAAAATGTTGTTGATAAATCTCTGACATTTGAGTAATGCTAACAGTTTTTACATCAACATTTAAAGGGGAAATACTTTTTTAAAAGGCCTTTGAAGTACTTTTCAGAGTAGTTGAAAATTTGCGATTAATTCAGGATTATTTATGATTAATTGTTCAGATATGATGGGGAAAATTCTCACTTAAAAAGTCAGTGGTGCATGAAAAGCAGACTGTAGTCAAATGAAAGTGATTTAAAAACATCTGCAAATGCTTTTATCATTTTCCACGCCATCTATTGGGAAAACATGGGTATTGCAGAAGTATAATGATATAAATAAATTATATAATTTGGAAACATTTGGCGGACCGGATTAAAAAGCTGAGCGGGCTGCATTCGGTCCCCGGGCCTTAGTTTGCCCATGCCTGCTCTGAACCAATAAGATTAAAGATGTTTTTAGAGTAAAACAATCTTGTCTTCTACTTATAGCCTGGCTGACAGGGTCACTCCATTCTTCCTGTAATATATCATATATCTGACATATATGTACAGTCAGTACAGAAGGAAACGTGTTCAACAAACGGTGGTGAAAGTGCCGTCAGTAGTGGTCGTTGTAAATATCGACCACAGATACAGGAGGTTCGATGAGTGCAGATCAGAGGAGGTCGGACGAACCTCATTTTCCAAATGCATCACAGAGAAGAAGAATGCAACAAAAACCACAACGTCAAGAACCAAACCAGCACAACTTCTGTTTTCAATTTGTTATTGTCTGCACATGAAAAGTTCCTCTTCACAAAACTTGCATTAACTGAGAAGACCACCAGGGGGAAAAAACACACAGAAAGACAGAGCACAACTTTAGCACAGCTTTGGCTTCTCTTCTTCAGGCGTTCTTAATGTTTTCCATATTGAGAGACTCGAAATGGAAGCAGGAAGTGCTGTCACTCCGCTTTGCTTTCCAAACTTCCAGAATGAGGTTTTGGCTCTGTTGGATGCCAGTGTGGTAGATTCCAGTGCGGTACAGAGCCTGCTCAGGTTTCTGTGACTGGGGGGAGAGAGAGAGAGAGAGGGAGAGAGAGAGAGAGGCTCCAGGAGTCTCCGCCCTCTGCTGATCGGCACCGTTCTCCCCTCGGCCTCAGTCTGTTCAGCTCATTTCAGCCCAGATGAAAGTGTCTGTCTGACCTAGCTGACCCACATTCACTCTGCCTTTTTTTGCTCGTGTTGAAGCAGAAACCAGTCTGTACGGACCTGAAGATGGGACCGAGTGGAGCTGAAGGCACAAACAAACGCGGGCGAACAGAAAACGCAGACGTGATGCAGAGATACGCGTGTCTGTGTGTCGTTAGCAGACAGTGAGAGGCTGCTCTCCATGTTGAAAACCACACAGACTCAGTGTAAAGAATGAGCCTTTGGCTACGACCTAATAAAACTGACAGAGTTCTGTTCCTCGGTTCCACCAACAGAACAGTCAGACTTGGAGAGAAAGTCATTTATTTTATTATTTGTCTTTTACTATTTGGTGGTTTTCAGGGTGACTGAAGGGATGGGGGGGGGGGGGGGGGGGGGGAATGAGGGTGGAGTTCACTGTAGAACTTTACCAAAGACTCTGCTCAATTTATTTGTGTATGTATTTGTATGTATTTGCATATGTATGCACACTATATGTGTATACAAATCGTTAGCGGTTTTTGGGGTGGAGTTCACTGTAGAACTTTACCAAAGACTCTGCTCAATTTCTTTGTGTATGTATTTGCATATGTATGCACACTATATGTGTATACAAAGCGGTTTTTCCTCCGATCATAAAAGTAACAATGACTCAATGCCTGCGTTTTGCCAAATATACTGGAATCGTTTGCTATGTATTTGCATATGTATGCACACTATGTGTTTGTGTTTGTGTATGTATGAGGGATATCCGATAATATCGGCTGACCGTTATTATTGGCCCGATATTAGCATAATCATGTCATATCTGTAATCGTTATCGGTTTTCCCTCCGATCATAAAGTTATCGGACATGCCTAGTATGTATGCATATATATGTATGTATGTACATGTATGTGTACATATGCATGTTTATGGACATTTATATGTATGCGTATATATTTATATATGTATGTATAAGTATGTATGTGTATGCATATATATGTATATGTATGCATGTATTTGTTTATATTTTTACGTAATGCGTGTTTGTTTTACATTTATCATTGTCTTTTTTTTCATTTTTTTTGCTATTTCTAGAAGCATCTAGAAGAAGAACTAGAAGTATTCTCATACTCGTATACTTACATGGAAAGTAGTTAAATCACACCTCGAATTTGTGGCGAGAAACTTGAGTTAAACATCAATTTTCTGTTCTTTTCTTTGTGCATTCATTTGAACCTGACTCTGCAGAGCAGACGTTCATTAGAGAACCTCAGATTGTTGGGAACGTTTGAAGAGATTCTTTCAACTCAACTTTTTTTTCCCCCCCTCCTTTTTTTCGTCTTTTTCTCTTCTTCACACACAAAGACATCATTCCTGGTATCAAAGTGTCTGACTGAGCCGTGGCTGTTGGTTGACGACACAGAGCCTCATTGTCTGAGCTCGTCAGAAGAACCGGTCCAAAGTATACAGTGGTTTTTCATCTGGGCCTTTGTCTCCGAGTGAGGTGTTAAAAACAGGAATAAAAGGCTGAAACTGAGAGGTTTTGATCTTTACTTTACAACAGTTGGTGTTTGAAGTTGGCGAGCTAACGTTCAGCTCGTTAAGTTGATGCTTAGACACAAAAACCTCAACACGAGCAGAGGCTTTGAAAAGATGAGTTTGGAGGTTAGAGGAATGTTTTATTTCTCCTTCTGTTTGTCATCATCATCATCTTCTTCATCATCATCTACAGCACTACAGCAGCTGTTGTGAAAGAATTCTGAGCACACTAAGCTGTTCAAGGTTCAATCCCACAATTGAACAGTCTGGTCTAATCCGTTCCTCAACAGCACTCGTGTCTCGATCCACTCACAGACCAATGAATTCATTCCAGCTCTACAGCAATACATTATTAACCTCCACCCCATCTAAACATCAAAAACATAGCTATAAACAAATATATTTATATTACAAAATAATAATACTTAAGAAAACGTTTTATATCATTATTACTACCGGTATTTTTTTTAATGGTACACTGGTTTATTACTACCGGTATTTTTTTTAATGGAACATACATTTTATACCAAACTACATTGAACGCTGGATAAAACTAAACCTGATCAATACTAATTAATTAACTACAGATATATTTAGTGAGTATAACTAAAATAATACAGTTACATTGAACGCTGGATAAAACTAAACCTAAATAAAATAAAACTAAAATCCTTTGACTGGGTTTGAGACTTATACTCGGGTGCGACTTATTAAAATATATAATTTCACATGGTTGTTGTTTTCACACTGACAGCCGCTAGAGGGCACTCTAGCTGGCTGGTGCGACTTATAGTCTGGAAAATATGGTACACGCTCCAGATTATGTACTTTCATGTACTTTATTTTGTACTCCATGTTCATCATGTACTTGATGTACTTGGTGTATTTCTCTGACATTCCTGTGATACCACTCTGGTCTCTAACTCTCAGGACCAGACCGGATCCAAACTCCCAGGAAGCCGTGGAGATAAAGATAACTCAGTTCCTGGCCTGTCATATCTCCTCTGAACAGCAGGTGTCCTTATTGATAAGTTCACTACTTCCTGGCTGTTGTGGATCTCTCCTACAGACTCGGAGGTCCACAATGAAGTATATTCAGGTAATATGACTAAATATATTTTTAACATTTTCAATATCGGTTATATACCACAAAATCTTTCAAAAATTTATTTAAAAAAAAATTAAGTATCTATCATGTTTGTGCATAAAATGAAACCCTAAGGGTTAAATATGAATGTTGGGTTTTGTGTGGATTTCTCCCATTTGATTCAAGTGTTTTTATTGGATTCAGCAGTTTTATTTGTGATATCGGACGTTTTACTCGAGCAGATGATGAAGATATTTTTCCTTCTGTGATCCAATCAAAGGTGCCGCTCCTTTGTTCGTTCCACGAACATTGATGAAGTTTGTTTTTTTTCCCAAGGGTTTTGAATAAAGCCGTCCGTCAAAGTGAGCAGGAGGTGAGAAAACTATGTCAGCCTGTCATTGTACTGCCGCTGCAGGTACTAGCCTGAGCCCTAAAGGCAACGTTAGCTTGACTACTGCTGTTCATAAGATTGTTGGAGGAGTTGTCAACACATGCCCTGCAGTGCTGCAGTTGGCCTTCACAGCTGGGTTCAAATCGGAATCCCTCCTCCCTCTCTGCCCCCTTTTTTCTATCTTTCATTGCTCAATGTTTTGTGCGGTGTTCTGGAAAGGCCTGAAAGTCAAACCATCTAAACTATAAACAATACAAATATATATTGTATTAAGCACATGAAGCCAACATGAAGTTATGAACATATAACACATATGTAACCAGGTATATATTGGAAAATGTATTTCATTACACATGTGTATATACTATATGTATGTATGTATGCATATATATTTTTATATATTAACATATATTTAAATATATAAATATAAAATATATATATTGGAAAATGTATTTACAGTTCACATGTGTATATACTATATGTATGTATGTATGCATATATATGTTAATATATTAACATATATTTAAATATGTTTGTGTTTATGTATATGTGTGTATATATGCATGAATATATATAGAGAGAGACATATATATACAGTAAATACATATATACATATAGATAGACAGAAAGATATCTGTAGATGGAGATACTGCAATACCTACAGTATATAGTACAGTAGATACTATAGAAAGAGGTTAATTGTGAAGAAGGTCAGACAGTTTTAGTCTCATATCTCCTCTGCAGTATGAATGAACTGGATGCAGTACAAATGTACACTGAGATATTTATCACATTTTTGTGTTCACTTTTGTTTTTATAATTTGTTTTCATCTGAGTTTGTGGGTTTAATCTTTAAATAAATGCTCTAATTGCAGTGAATTTGCTGGGAAAACATTACAATTAAGTAAAGTCTGACACAGTACAGTGTTTAAATAATAATTTCAAATATTTGGTTTTGGTTTTTTTTATTTGGTTTCCACGTGTGATGTGGTGTTGTGTGTGTTTGGAAGAGCACGACACAAGCGAAGACTGTGGAGAAACTAACGGTGTGTTTTCATAACCTGATTATAACCTTGGAACAAGACAGACAGAAAACCTGCGACTCCTCCCGAGCATCTGTGTGCAGTAAGTTTGTTTTTGCTGCCATCTTGTGGTAAACATGGAGTACCTCGGGCTATCATTTTGGTGCGCGAGATTCAATTACCAAGTCAATTACTTTTTCTTGACTAAATAACAAATCGAAACAACAAAGTTTGTTTGTTTTCTTACGAACGAAGCCAATGGAATTATTTTATTTTATTTTTATTACCTGTAGCACAAAAGCCATTTGAGTGAAAACCGAAAATATCAAAATGACTCAAAATGACAGTCAGTTCAAAATTGACAGGATTGTTGGAGGACGTGAAGCTACGACCAGAGGTTTAGCTACGTGGACACAGAGCGTTAATGGTGAGGAGCTGAGAAACTACAAAATCACGGAGATCTATAACTACTTTGATAGCAACAAGGTGGCGCCACTATTATTATAGATACAAAATTACTACGTGTATTTGAAAGCAGAGGTAGATATTAGCCGAAGTGCTAGCCACCGTTAGCTTATCACCTGGGTTAGACTTCAACCGTAAGTTAAACCAAAATCAACAGCTTTCTATTCTTCTCCACTGCTTTTCATTCATAGTTTACAGCTTGACAGCTGTGTCTGTTCCTTATCTATAATCTATGTCAAACTCAAGGCATTCATTCATAGTTTACAGCTTGACAGCTGATTATAGATCAAACTAGATTATAGTTTGATCTATAATCTATGTCAAACTTAAGGCATAGGGGCCGAATGCGGCCCGCCAAGTCAGTTTGTATGGCCTGCCGGAGCTTAAAAAGCATTTAATAAAGTCCATGCAGCAGAGTTTCATAACCTGATAAATTTAACTTTGTTTTTATTAACAGGGCAATGGACAATATTTGTAATAATCAATTACATGAATATTTTTTTAAATGTTATGGAGTAGTTACATCTATACAGTCCTCCATTTACAACAGGCCTTTAAGGAGAACTGTATTTCTGATGTGGCCCCCTGGTGAAAATGAGTTTTTACACCGCTGGTCTATGGAACTGTCACGTCGTCACATGTTGTAGTTGGATTTTTCTATTATTTCTTTGTTTGTGAACTTGTATATTATCTTTTCTTGCTTTCAGTGCTACCTCTGCTAAAGACGTAAACACCAAATTGCAGGATGGAAATGGAGATGATCATTACGATTGTGAGTCTCTCATTTTCATATCTGTCGTAATGACAGAGCTCTCATTTCTAGACCACATTAAGACGCTCACATTGATCTCTTTGTTTGTTTCTCTACGTAATGATCAGATGCAGATTTTGTTTTTTTAAAGGCCTGTGGAATTTGATAACAACTCCAGCGACAAAAGGCTCGCTCTCACATATATTGTTCGAGTGTGGCAACACAATGGTCGCCCAGGGACATTATTTGCATATTGTCAAGGGGCCTGTGTGAATAGGGCTTATGAGAATGAGAAATGATATCAGCCACAAAGAGAAGCAATGGTCTGTGACTGAATGCCTGATCTTCTATGTCTGTGTTATTTCAGACTGAGGGCTTTTGTTGTCATAAAAATGCAAATGGAAGACTGGTATGCAGAAATATAATGTGCGATTATCTCTTCAAAGAGGAATTTTACGGGTTTGAATCCTCTTTGCTGTTGTGTATGGTGTGGTGTGCAGTAGACTGGATCAAACAAAACTCTGAGTTGGGTAATACTACGAGTACTGTTGTTTATACACTGCACTGTAGAGCATGGAATACTCAGATGTCATCACCCTCCGTCCGTCGGTCCGTCCGTCGGTCCGTCCGACCATCTATCTATGTCTTATTTTATTAGCTACCGATCTATGAATGATCGATCTATTCACCGTGTCTTTTTTTTAACTCTTTCTATCTCTCCTTTCACCACTCTTTCAAAAAGAGCAAATCTGTAATGCAGCAGCTATCAACACTAGGTGGCAGACTTTACCTTTCCTTTTTTCCCCCGATGCACGGCGCGCTTATAGTTTATAAATTCTTTCTTCAAAGATTATTCTCAAAGAGGAGACAAATAACTACTGGTTGTCAAAATGTCTGCAGATGTTGTTGTTGTGATTGACAACCTGATTAAACGTGTACACAGTGAGAGCAGAACAGCCGGTGGGATGACAGTGAACTGCCTGCTGTAGAGCTCTGTCGGCCACGCAGATGTTACTTATATTTGTAGAAAATAAGGGAAGACCTTAAACACTCTTGACGATGCTTTATTACACCTGAAGAAGAAGCTAACCGTTAGCTTGAAGCATTCTCTACAGCTAGAAAATAACAACGTAAACATTTAAGGTTTTGGGAAAACTTATCCCTAACACTTAGCCCTTAGCCTATCCTAAACCCAAACCCTAACTCTAACCTACCCCTCACCCTATCCTTACCCTGACCATTAATCTCTCCCAGTCGCTACGCTAACTCTTACCTCAACCAACCCATAGACCTTAACCATATTAACCCTTTCAGTCTAACTCAAATCTAACCCTTACTTTTAATCTTAACCCTAAGTGTCATCGTTTAAATACATTTAATTTAATTTTATCATAACGATTACTAACTCAACCCTGACCAAGGCAATAAATCTAAACTTTTCTTTTGTCCCAATAGAGTTGCACACGTATGCAGTGGGAAAAGACCAACATGCTCTGTGCATGGATCAACCTGGATCAGGTGGGAATGTCTGGATTCGGGCCTTATGTCAGAATGCACACACACACACACACACACACACACACACACAATAATGTAGAGTGTCTCCATTTTAGGAATCCACACCCTGTCCTCATGTGATTTTAACCTAAAGTAAATCACATCTATTGTTTTGACTTGAATTGAAATATTTAAGTCGGTCGAAACATGCTGTTCACACACATAGAAACACACCAGAGCTACTGTAGATATGTCGTTAAACTGTCAACATCAAAGTGAAGTGACATTGCAAACAATATTTATTATGTATATAATTAATGCAGACAGACAGACAGACAGTTGTATAGGCCAGAAATGTAAGATATTTGGCAAGGGGTACAAGGACGGCGGCACCTCAGAACTTCTTATTTAATTAAGAACGCTGTTAATAATGTTATAAAACCAGTCAGTAACCAGGGCAAGAAAACAACCGTAATGAATCGCCCAAGATGTCATAACGTTAGCAAAAGAAAAAACAATCTCTAAATCGAGCTCTAACCAAAAGATACGTATGAGTGCTATATAAAATATAGGGTGTAAAAAATAACAAAAAAAAAAAAATATATATTTATCACCCATAAGATTAATTGTTAGAAACAAAAAAATATAAAAATATATTTATCACCCATAAAATTAATTGTTAATAGATGAATTAATAGTAAAAAAAAATCATCTCATTATTAGGCTACAAAAGAACCTTTTAGCCTATGTGTTTATTTACTGTTTATTTCATTCTGTTCAATACCTGCCCACAGCCACTGGGAAATGCGCTGACTAAGGACTAACAGTCGACTCCAGTGTTGCTGTTCTCGTTGCTGTCGTCAGGATCTAAGCGCCCTCGTCAATGTGGGCAGGATTTTAACACAACAAAAAGCAACCTTCAGCTCTTGGTCTCCCTGTAATGAAATCTCCGTAAACTGATCCAGAGTCGGCGGGCCGCTGACTCACCCTCCGGAGAGGTTTTTGGGTGAGTTTACACAACAGTAACATGTTGTTCTGTTGCCACAACAGTGGTGAAGATTTGTCACGACGGCCAACCTCGTAAATCAATCTGATGGAACAGGCTGTGTGAAGTGATAGAAAATGCTCTCGATGCTCCTTCGACGAAGTGCCTTGACCCAAGTGAATAACCTCAACTTAATATCCTGTCTGTTATCAATGAGATTAGCCGCGCTAACAACAGGAAATGAGCTCTCTCGAGGATTGACCAACAGTCGTTTACAGTGACCCGTGACTCACTGATAAGTCATGGGAGTCATGAGTGTATGTGACAAGCATTTAGAATCACTCATGTTAGTAACAGGCGGGTGAGGGCCCGGGGGGGAGGGGTGGGGGTGGCGCTGAGGATGTTGTTTCTCATGGCGAGTCACAGTAAAAGTGCTGATACTCTGGAGGTGAGAATTATGGTCGACATGACCTTATAAGGAAACCAGGTGTATGTGGACCCCAGGGCTAGCTCAACCCAAATTGGCACGAGATTAATCCGCCGCCTCCCCCCCCCACACACACACAAACACACACACTCATACAATTGAATATGACTGGCCGTGCCCGTCCAGCAGATGGCACTCTAGGCAACTGCCTATATCGCCAATGCAAAGAGCCGGGCTTGGCAAATTAAAAACTGACATTATTTTCTATAATGTTTATGTTTTTAGTTTAATTTATTTAAAAAAATTACACTTTAAATTCCAAATATTAAAAACAAATCAGCGTTCACAGAAATTAAAGGGTAAATATGCAAAATTGATTTAGAGGTTACATGTTGTCCTCATGTCTTCCCCAGTGGGACGGAGCATGAAGTGACTCATTAACAATTAAAGGTAAAGGCACATAAATGTGTGTAAAATCATCAACATAAAATATTAGAAATAGTCTTTGTATGAACGCAGCATTTAATATTTGCCCTATAAAAATGTGTTGCGGTGATCTGTCCGAACACAAAGTAAAAGAGGAAACGGAGACATGTGACACCAAGGAAGTAAACATCAACAGTAGTATGACACTTCTTCATGTTGCGTATCACTTGCTGACTTGATATTTTTTGTGCAAACTAACACTTTCTAACAGCCACTGACAATCAGACGTGAACGCCGAGGAAAAACTCAGTTCACGTCTGGACACTTTTTTTTTCTCAACTGACAATAATTTGTCACCAGAGAAAAAGTATCAAAAGTTTTCCTTAAACAGAATTTGTCCCACAGCTAATCCATTATCCATGATGGTAAATATAACATTAGTGACTCACGCTGGGACTCGGTGCCAGGTCTCCCAGGCTCAGGCCTGTCGCTGGTGTGGGAGGCACACACGGCATTCAAGGCCTTAATTATTGCTTCCAGGCCTTTGATACGTACTTGAAAACCAGCTCTACTTTCAGTGTGGTTTGCATTAATGTAGACTGTAGGATTTTGCTGAGCGACAGCTCGTTAAATTGAGAGGAAAAAGTATCGTTCTCCCTGTCATTCGTAGCGGAGAGAAATTGCGCAACAGCCTGAATTTTCAAAGGATTTGTCACCGTTGACACACGGGCCAACGACTGCTTCCTCTGCTCAAGTGGATTAGCTTATGGAAACAATGGTTACCTCATACACATCTCCCTCTGTATATGCCTGTGTGTGTGTGTGTGTGTGTGTGTGTGTGTGATTATAACACTCACTCTAGCAGTGAGAGGAGGCGCTGTCAGAGCTGTTGAACGATTGATGACTTTTTCAAGGAGAAATCACACGGTTGTGTTTTCGGGCCAAGTAGTTCAGTGAAAACACTTTTATACAAATCTGATCTTCATTCACACACACAGCTGAACAATTCAAGTCAGACACACGCAAAGACTCAGGAGCTCTCCTACGGGGTTCTCAAGTGGGGGTGTGCAAACCCCTGGGAGACCACGATTATTTTGAAAAAAAATTGATTAAATTCAGGTTGAGATTAGATTAGATTTTATTATTTTTACATTAATACCAAAAAAGCAGATTTATAGTTTTTCAAAGAAGAAAAAAGGTTTTACATACATACACCTGGAAAGTTTTTGTTTTTTTTTGCTCAACACACCGGTATTCGAACTATCAGTCCCCGACCACAGGCCCGATCCTTTCACCACTACACCACAGGTTTTATTTTCACATATGAAAGTAGACAGAAAGGTGCGATGGTTTTAGAAGTAAAATAGAAAAGAAGAAGAAGAAGTACTTTATAGGCACTAACCCATTGTACTCACATGCAGTAGTACTGTAAATTGATACTTGCTTTTATTATGTGCGTTATTACATTTCAGTCATGATACCATGTTGACATGTGCTCAGAAAGTCTGCCTTTACTTAGACTAACACAATAATTTGGTTTTCTCTAATAAAATAAAAATGATTGGCTCTGACAGACGAGCCACCAATAGAAATCTGGTGCAATAATTAAATTCATATGGAATTACTGAGCTACTTCCTGTCTCCTGCCTTGGCAACCAGATGGCGACACAAATTTCTTAGACACAGTTGTTCGTAAATTTGTATTTTTTTAAATGTTCTTTGGCGGATTTCCTTTTTTCCTTTTCTTATTTATTTTCATTCACAGTTGGGAACATGTGGAAAAGTTTGAATGAAATTCCTCTCATTAGGGGAAAAAAAGAAAAGTCTGACCTGCCGAATAATGTGAGGGACACATTTGACCCCATGCAATTCGTAAGGGCCGAATGAAAACGGGTACTGCTGCAGTAGGGGGCAGAGGTGGACCGTATCTACTGGCTCTTTTACGCTGCGTTTGTTTTTTGTTCATTTTGCTAGCTGAGGGGTTTCAATTTAGCAGGATTGTGTACAAAACATCGTTCAGAAAAAGATAGTAAATAAATCGGAAATAACAAAAGTTACACATTCTTTCTGTACGGCCTGGTACCAACTGACCCATGGACCAGTACTGGTCCACGGCCCATAAGTTGGGGACCACTGCTTTAGTTTTAGCAGTAGATAACAACAGTCAAAAATCATTGCACTTGGTTAATAACAAAATAACCCAAAAAGAGTGACTCTGATTAAAAACTGAAAAGTTCATTTATTTCCCCCCTGGTTTATCTATGAGCATATCAGATCTCAGGGTCCACATGGACACCAGCTGATATTAGACCCCCGTCCCCCACCCCGTCCCCCATCAGACTCATGTCCACTGAGGTTAAAGCCAGTGCAATGTCATTACCATCCATCGGATTGTACGTGAGGTCACTGCCTATTCAGTCTTGATGACGTGCCTTTTGTGTTCAGTAATTCTTCTCACAGAACCCCCCCCCAGATCTCTCTCTCTCTCTCTCTCTCTCTCCCTCTAAATCCTGTCCACCCCCTAAC
>NC_024311.1:11868548-11869317 GCF_000523025.1 Cynoglossus semilaevis | reverse complement strand
ACCGTGGCCCATCTGTAATCCCATCCCCCACCCTGGACACCCATATCCGTCCTGTCCAACACCACACTGCTCCAGAACTAACCAGCTGTCCCGGCTGATCGTGTCCCTGGGGGTGTAAACAGGTGGAGAGAGGACCGCTGGGCTTTAGCATGTGACACACGCTCTTTTAAAACCCCCCCCCATCTCCCCCCACAACCGCCCCCACACCCCTTCAGTCTTCTTCTTCAACCTGCCAACACACCAGAGAGCAGAGGGATGTTGGTTTTTACAGCTGCAAACTTCGTTCTTTTTTTAGTCAAAGAGCTGCTGATAGATAACGTCACCAAATACTCCTCATAGAAATTCTTCTCACACCAATCACCAACGCACGCAAATAATAAAGGAGATTAGTTAGAAACCCAGCAAAATAAAAACACGTGTAACTCTTTTATTGTCATGGCTTTAGCACATGTGGGCTTTAATAACTTATTAACCACAGATTTTGTTGCTGGGGAACAATTCAAGACTCGTTTTGGACAGTGATGTTAATGTTTTGTTTAAGCTAACGCTAAGCTAAAATGTTAAGTAAAAAAATTTATAAAAAAGGTAAAGATTTGCCAACAGTAAAAAAATTAGCACCAACATGGTTAACGTAGCCAAAACTTTAACATATATAATGAAAAATCAATCTTGTTGTCAGTTATGTAAAAAGATAAAACTAAACTGACGATGATGTCGTGGCCACGTTTTGGACCCCACCCAGATTTTGAACACGTCTTCCACATATATA
>NC_024311.1:11830670-11868494 GCF_000523025.1 Cynoglossus semilaevis | reverse complement strand
ATTTACCGACATCTGACACGAATAGATCAAAGAAAAGTCGCCTGTGCTGCTGAGCGTGAAGGGAGCCTTATTTTTAGCACAAGCTCCACACTGTGTACAGTGAGGAGTGTCTGTACATACAGCCATAATAAAGTAAAAGTAAATAAAGTAAAGTGTGACTTTGAACTCTGATTTAAAAAAATAAATAAAAATACAAGTAAAGCAGATTCATATTCAGTGCTGAGTCGCTCAGTGAAGGACTTCCTGTTCCACTCAGAGCCTCTTTACTGCCTTTTAATCGTAAGTCTTTATGGTCCAGTCTGTCCGACTGATACTTTGTAAATGGAGACCCCGCGAGTGCGGCAGTGTCTTTGTGCAGAACTTTTACAGCTCTTTCAAGTGTGTAAAATAAGGCACCCGCGTTCGGGAAGTGCTTTGACTGTAGTAAAGTCTCCTTTTTGAAGCATGAAGAACAAAAGCAGTCTCACATCCTGATCTGTGTCTCTCTCTCACTCTCTCTCTCTCTGTGGAGAGCTCAGCTGTGCTCCACACTCTATTGTACATCTGGCACTTTGACTCCCTGACTGTGTGTGTGTGTGTGTGTGTGTGTCTGCTGACACGCCTGCAGACTTGTGGGGGTGTAAGTGCTACGTCTAGATTTGCGAGTGTCAGTGGCCGCTGAGAACCCCGTAAAACACACAGTACGGTCCAGTTTGGCAGGACGTTCTGCTAGCATGTTGTACTTAGAGTGTTTTGTCCACACATGAGGAGAGTGGATTATTTCTGGGGATTAAACTTGACATAAGTAATAGCTAAGAAATATCCACAATGTACAAAATGTACAGGATAACGAAGGTGAGCAGAGAAAGAGTCAGTAGTACTCCGTAGTATCTGAAGTAAACCAAGTAAATGTTAGCTATGAAATACTTCAGTGTTTGCATGAAACGTTTAGAGTTTTTGTTTTAATAAATGGTGACAAAAATGGAAAGTTGACCAAATGTCAGCCCAGAACCAGCATTAGCCGACAGCCCAGTGTTTATCAGTGAAGTGCCTCGGTATAATTGGCTAAAGTTAAAGCTAAACTGTACCAAACATGACATTAACTAAACGTTTGTCAGGCAATAATTACAGCATGTGATTAAGTGGCTCCGGAACTATTTAAAATATTTATTAGGGGCAGTTGGTGTGGGGTCTATGTGTGTACTGTGTGTGTGTGTGTGTAGACTGTAATTTCAGAGGCTCAGGCTACTGAAAATGTGTCATTTTGAAGAGGAGGTGTACAGGATCTTATCACCTAGTACAAGCTGAGGCATGTCAGTCTGAGTCTCTCTCTCTCTCTCTCCATGTGTGTGTGTGTGTGTGTGTTTTGTAGCCTTCCATCTTACAGCAACGACTAACTTTTGTACAGACACTGAGACGACTCAGCAACAGGACAGTCGTGTTGTTGACATGCTGAATGTCAGATGTTGGACAAATTTAACTGTTATTTTACATTAAAAAAAACAAACAAAAACAAAACATAACACTGACTTTTAGCTCAATACAAATTAGATTACACTAGATTAGATTAGACTTTATTGATCCCACACCAGGGAAACTGACAGATTTGTCAGATCTGGCAACCCTGCCTGCTACATTTAAGTAACAAGATTAAAAATAAATAAACATACTGGTAGCAATTAAACGAGCTACAGGTAGACTTTTCAAGCACACTCACAGGCTGTTCTACAGCGCCACCACCAGCAGCAGCGGCATCAGTGCAGTTGTGTGACGGTGACAGCTCACTCCGTCTCAGCCACATGCTCTTTGACCGAGGACTCTGCCCCCTCCAGCAGCTGCAGGGGACTGCCCTTTGACTGTGTGCCGTGCAGCAGACTCTGCAGCAGCGGCAGCACAGTCTGCATTAGCATTTGATGCAGACTTCTATAGTAGACTTCTGTCGGCGGACCGCAGCACCGCGGAGGAACAGAGCAACAAACTTTACAGATCGTTGTCATTCGCGGCGAAAGCCACAACAAGGCACACACCGCCTTAGGGTTGAAGCGCGATTGCATTGAGATGGTGGTGTTATCAGATGAACGAGTTGAGCATTAATTAGTTTAAAAATAGTAACGGGTTATCTGAGAAGAAGAGGCGGGACTAACTTCCCTGGCGTAGTGATAATAAACCTGGCGTGCGGCAGACTGCCGGTGCACACGGCTGGACTCCAGACACACTCAGACGGAGAGAGTGAATGCGCTGAAACTCAGGGGTTTAACTCCGGGGTGATTCCTTGTGGAGCTCAGTAAACAACAACAACAACAACAAACACACAAACAACGGGTTAAACACAGTGTCGAAGACTGAGTTTTTTGTCCGAGCGACGGTCCAAACGGAAGGACGTCTCCGCACCGAGAGGACTTTTCAATAACCCTTCGAACTTCAAGATGTCAATTCTGCCTTTCACTCCCCCCATTGTCAAGAGACTTTTGGGCTGGAAGAAAGGAGAGCAGAACGGCCAGGAGGAGAAGTGGTGTGAGAAAGCCGTGAAAAGTCTGGTGAAGAAGCTGAAGAAGACCGGGCAGCTGGACGAGCTGGAGCGAGCCATCACCACCCAGAATATCAACACGAAATGCATCACCATACCGAGGTAAGTAAGGCAGAGTTAGAGCGGCGCTTAGCTCGACGTTGACCGTGAAGGCATCATCATCAACAACAACATCATCAACAGTAGCAGCAGCATCATCCATGCACAATTCACCACACCGGCCTCGTAACTGAGCAACAATTACACATTAGTTACTTAATAAAAACGAGCTTCCGAGCGCCTCCAGTTATCTAACGGTAGCACCGTGATACTACCACATGTCTAGCATCCTTCCGTGTCACTTTTTCCCCCTCACTCTCTAGTCCGCTGTAGCGTTTCCACCAGGATGTATAAACACTGTTACATCTTTGCTGTGGCGCTAATAAATATCTCATACCGTTCAGTGCATGCCGTCATGCCGTTTATCAGCAATTGTGGTCCCGCTGATACTGATCTGGAATCAGTATCATACAGTGTGTGCACTGACTGAAGTGCCTGCAGCTCATAGGCAATGCAAAAGTACAAATGGAGTCCAAGTTATATAACTTGGCCTTAATCTGGGGCTGCTTCCTACAGTAGCTCTGCACCTTTGCTGCGTAGGCATGGAGTGCACGGAGCCTGTTATTCAGTCTCGCAAAACGTCACGATTTCTGAAGGTGTTCGACGGTTGAACTGAAACAGTGGTTTTGACAGACGTGGCTTTCATGTGATGCGAGGTTTTATTATGCAGAAGGAGTTCGTGTGCTGACAGAAATGAACAGATTACAGCTCTGAAATCTGTGAATTCATGTAGATATTTTTTGTAATCCTGGTGTACTTGAACACATTGTACTACAGTACTGACATTGTCTTTGACATTTGACATCGTGGTCGCCTGGGTGTTATTGAAACTCCCAGTTGTACACTGTAACAGAAGGTACAGCACAAAAACATAACAGTATTTTCACACCCATTACCTCTCAGAGCCTCGGTCTTCTTTGTACCCGACCGGCCTACAGCCTAGATGTCCCTACATTACCTACATGACATAATAGTACTGTGATGAAACACATAACCCAAACTACATGGCAAGATTTTTCTGGGGCACAGACCTATTGTTCTTGGACCACGTACAGTGCAGTAACGAATCATCGCCTTTGGTTGGTCTGGTATCCAGACTGTAGGCAACACACATGAGTTAAATAAATTAATTCAGTAATTACAGGGTCAAGGCCCTTCTTCAGACCACACCAGACCAGACCCATGGTTGCTTACACACCATCTGACCTGGCTCACAACATTTTAGACTTGGCCCACACGCAGAAATAAATTACCGCCTATGATGGCCCACACCTAAACCCAAAAAGATGACGTTAAATGTCTACCAGAACTGGATGGATTTTAGCCAGTCCAAGTTTGGTTTTCCTTTTGGTTCTTTTTATCAGTCGCTGAATTACACATTTAGTAAAAACCTGTCACAAACTTTCCTTCAGTAATTCATGAAGTCACAGCAGGAAGTTGTGTCCAGAAATGGTGCAGAAGTTAGATTAGGCCAGAAACATTTCAGACTCTAGTTATCTTTGTATATTTATGCAATGCTAATTCTTTAGCTTTTTTTTTTTCATTTCAGCAGATCCGTCATGATGACAGTGCTGGTGTCAGGTTTTACTTTGGTGACAGTGTGATGTTTAAGTATGAACAGAATCTGCCTCACTCCACCAGTGGAGTAAAATGCAGCAATTTGTAATAGAACAGGTAGTTAGTATCAAGGTTCTAACAAGACTGCAACACCACATATTTCTACTGTAATTAATGGACCTGTAATTAAACAGTAGTTATCTGATCAGCCAGGACAAAAACAAACAGACACTTGAATTATTTTCTAAACACATAACAACATAACACTGGTTGACTTTAATGAAGACCCTACTCTAACATATCCAACGCCTATCAACCAGAATCTGTGCATAATTAATCTATTTGGGTTTCAGTCAGGTGTAAATACCGAGGTGTGATAAGTACTAGTAGTGTTTCTTGTTGTTGCCTCAACCCAAAAGGCCTTAAGTATGTGATCTATCCAGAGAATATTGCCTACGGTGTGGACAGTTTGGATTTAGAAGCACACGTTGTGTCAGATGAAAAGTGAACCCCGCACACGGCACTCCCACATTCTTGATTGGCACAACTGTGCATATCACACACATGCCTGGGTTGGTATCCAGAGCTAAGCCTGCCCGGAAAGTTAAATAATGTTTGGCATGATCCAGGTTTCATGTTTCTTACCACTAATTCAGACGGGAAGAGACAGGAGTGCATTAAAATGACCCCAGATCAGCTCTGGCTCTCACTGTGAGCTAACTGTGTCCCTGGAGAGCTGCTGTTTCTATTAATTCCCCCACGTTCTGGCCGTCTGACAGCAGCTGCCTGCGTGTTCAGGCCTGTCCATGTAGAGGTCAGCTCCTGTCTCCCTGACACATGAACCCCACAATGAGGCTAATAGCTGCCTTTGCTGATGATGGTTTACTGTCAAGCCAAGTGCTGAAGCATGCACAACATACCAGTTATGTCAGTAGATATGTATTGTGATGAAGTAACATGTTGTAGTATGTTACTGTTATAACAGTAGAAAATATTTATATTACAATGTGCAACACCACATATCAGGAAGGCAAAAAAAAAACAAAAAACAAAAAACAAAAACAACTACAAATCTACACAGACATTTAGACAAACCAACCAAAGTTGCCATCAGTTTACAGTCCATGAAAATCTAAACTTTGTACTTTTTACATGTTTTCGTGTAGTGGTAGAGTTATTCTACTTTCTCACTGTACTTGAACAAAACCATGTATTTCTCCTCATGTAAGTTAGTGGGTTTAATGTTCCAAAACATGAAAAGAAGATTTTGTTTTCCTGTGAAGAACATGTTTTGTTCTGGTGGAGGTAAGTCAGGGATTTTATTTTGAAAGAACTTCCTGGTGTAGAGGGTTAATTCAGGAACATCTTTGAAGAAAAGATTTTAAATAAACCTTTCTGGAGCAGACGGCTCCTACTGTTCCTATAGACCAGGAGTGTCAAACATACGGCCAGCGGGCCAGAACTGTCCCTCTTAGGGTTTGAAGACAAAGGGGAAACAAATGTGGACTTATAGTTCCAGTATTTATAGGTAATTAAGATAATAGTATATTTTATTTCAAAGGCACCTTTCTGTCACCCAAGGAGACCTTACAATGAAAAAAGTATAATAAAATGATGTTATGATTCTAATGGTCCGGCTCACTAGACATCTCATTAAGGCCCCTGACCTGAATGAGTTTGACACCCCTGCTGTAGACTTTCTATTGATTTGCTGTTTTCCTAGCTCTGTATTATTTTACTCTAGGTCAGCATGTATGTGTGTGTGTGGGTAGTTTGTTTAGGGTTGGTCTCGTAGCTCTAGTAATAAACATGGGTGAGGAGATAAAGTCTGGGTCTGTTTAAAAAAAAAAAAAGGGTGAGGAGATAAAGTCTGGGTCTGTTAAAAAAAAACCCCAAATGTCCCTTGGACAACAAAGTCGTCTTAAAATGGAAAGACAAGCAGCAAACAATCTCAGCCTTTGCTTATCACTTGGGAAGAGCTACGGCTTCACTACCGCCTTGCTGGTCACTGTGGTTGTTACAATGAGTTGCTTATACCTTGTGCAAAAGTGAATGTTTAGATCTGAGTGTAATCTTAGTTACTCAACAATGAGCAGTTGCGGCGTGCGGGATTGACTAACCTTCCTCCCTCTTTGCCACTTTCAAAACCGTGCCCTCGTTTGAGCCTTAAATAAAGGTTGGTCACAAACATTGGCTTGTTCACTGTGTCAATGAAAGTTTAAGAGTTTCTGATTAGATGGAAAGTGTGGTTTCCTTCGTCTGTTGTGGACTTTTGGTGTGTATTTTTGTTTGTAAACAGAGGCAAACTATTGTTTCTGTTTCAGTGAGTTGACACATGTGGTAGTTGGTTATACTGTCGCTATACAACAACTTAGTAGTTGTAAAAGAAAACAAATACAGTTTAGTGTGCAGTTATAGAATTAATTGTATATCAGTATCAGTTACATTTGTCTGACTTCAATCAACCACTTTAAAGCTTTGTCCATTAAAGGCATCACAGTGAAGGCATCGTTAATCTCAACTAATGACCCACAGGGTAAAATCCTTTGTACTTAGTTGATGAATGTATTATTTACTCAACATTTCTTGTGTAGTTTAGTACACTAGTGTGGGTACTTTTCTACTACTGGTTTGATTTGTTAGATGATGGTTTGACATTAAAGTCAGTCACCTTGTACTTGTCCCAAGCTAGCATTTTTCAGGAAAGGCATCCAGCATATACCACCCGATGGACCTTTACAAAGGGTAAAATACTTTTTCAGTTTGGGGACATTTGAGGTGTAGTTCATTAGGTACGCAGTATAAATACCTGTGCCCATCGTAGGGGAATAGAAATGAGTGTCAAGCATTGACTACTGTGACCTCATAACACAACACATGTACACCTGTATGTATGTATGTACATGTTCACAATGTTTTGGTACAAACAAGCTGATTGGGCTTCATGTAAAAGTGAATCCAGTGAGAAGAAAGAGCTTTTTTTTTTTTTTTTTTACATTCTTCATCCTTGATGTAAAACGTCAGGGCTTTGAACTTACCACTTCATTGGCAACCGATCTAAGTTGTGGGTGGTCTGCAGTAACTGCCTACACCACTAAATGTTAGTCAAGCAACCAAAACCCTTCAACTTTGTGTTATTGCAGACATACAAAACACTTTCACTGATGACCTGTAGATAATGATTAAACACAACTTCAGACTACTGTAGTCAAGTCCATACTTCAATGTGAAACGTTACAGTGTTACTATCTCTAACAGCAGTGCCGTTTTTAATGGCAAGAATTGTTTAAATATTTTCTAATATATCGTCAGCATATAGGGCTAACATATCAATCAGCCTTACAGTAGGATGGAGTTACTGTAAATAACAGTCTAGTTTCGTAAGAAGAAAATATTTTTTTGAAATGATATATATTTTCCAAAGCCCTGAGGGAGTGGATTCCTGACTGCTTTGTACATTTACTTACAATAGATTTGTGATAGTACTGGGTAGTGTTTAGTCTTGTCCACACACATCCCCGCCAGCAGCAAATGTGCTGTCTGATTCACAGCTGTCTGATTGTGTTGCATGTCAGGGCGGCAGATAGGGGAGTCAAGATTTTCCAGGTATGAAGAACGATGATCAGACATGGAAGCTACTGTATTATCTTGATAAAACCTGAAAACACTTCTTATGCTTCAGATTTCACTTTTCTTCAGATACTTCCATCGTAGTCGTATCACCAAGTATCATCCTATACTATTCCATCCTATGTCTGTTAAGAAGCTTTCGTAAAATTGATTTAAACAGAACAAATGAAGAAGGTTATTTACTATTTTGGTCTTTCTTTATCTTTGTGATTGAGAACAATAATATTTATTTTTGTTAAGAAATAAATACATTCATAGTTATTGTTTGGATCGCAAAGATCTGCTAATTAGAGTTCCCATATGTTGTTCTGCTCATTCTCTTAAGGTGTGCTGATGGAACTGTAACCAGTTGATCTGACAATAGACACAAGATGGAGTACAGGTGTCATCTTATAAGAGCATTCCCAGACATGAAGCCTTTAAAAGTAGAATAGAATGGTCGGTCAAATATTCACATTTATGAAAATGTATGGAAGCAGTGAGAAGGAGCAGGGGGTTCCCAGGTGCTGTGATCAGTGCTGGAGGCTGAAGCTGTCATCCAGTTAGAAGGCTTCATTTTAATGGAGGCTGAAGCTGTCATCCAGTTAGAGGGCTTCATTTTAATGGCCGCAATAGAGGCTAATGGAAATGTAATACAGATAAAACAGCAGCGACGGGAACTGTGATGGAAGACAGGAATATTTAAGAGCCATTATGAAAACAGTAGACATGATAAAACAATTGGCAGGAGGCCGCGCTGTGGGTTCTCTTGGCCTTTTAGCTAGACAGCGGTTAGCGTGGTTTGCATGTCAACAGAGATGCCTATTAAAATCTCAAATAAAATTGATTTGTTTTCTGTTTAGTACTTAGTGTCACACATGTTGAAGGTTGACAAACAACATCAAAACAAACACATATGTATATTTGCATGATATACAGAATCAATATAAAAACAAATAACGACTCACATTTTTTTTAGCACCACCAAATAGAGAGTTTTGCTTCCACTCTGCCGTCTGCCGTTATTTTTCTGTTTGCATTTTTTTTTGCAAGTGATTGAAATACTTTGAAAAGTTTGCTTTTATTTTTGCTACCAATAACATCCCGTGATGTACCATTGACCTCTTCAGATTTGTACAGCATCCATTTAGCAACTATTAAACCTCCAGTCCTCCAATGATGCAGCCTAAAGATTTATGTTTCTGCAAAGTACCGGTTCACTGCAACCTATGAAATCCTTCATATCTATATGTAAACATTGAAGAGGCAGCAGAGAGGTATTCATTAGGTTGTACTGGGTGGAAGTAAAATGTTTGATTCTAATCTAAATGAACGTCACAAATAACTACTCAATGAGCTGTCACATATTTACAAGCTTTTTAATGACTAAAAACCATTGTGGTTGTTTATTCAGTGAATGCTGTGTCCTTTCCAATTAATGTAATCAAAACACACTTGTTGGAAGCTAATCGTTCAAAAACTGCTTTGACCTTCATCTTAATTAGCATTCACCTTGTTTTCCCCAAACACGCACACATACCGTACACATTCATGCTGTCTGAAACACACTGAGACATTTGAGACAGCATTGTCCCCCAAAGACGCAATTCAAAACAGGTCACAGAGAGTTTATGTGTTGTCTGACTGCGTGTGTTGTCGGTTGCATCCAGTGACAGTAATGACTTAGTGTTTTCATGTAGGTTTAGTGGTTCTGTCATCGTTTGATTTGCCTGACGGCCTGAAAGCTGATACCACACGTATAGACACATGACCTGAGAACAGAATGAGTCAGTGATCAGTCGACTCCACTGACTGCTGCTGCTGTAGCTCTGTCACATTGTTTATGTTGTCGTTGTCAGCATTTTATGAATGGACGTTAGCATAACGGGCCATGTTTGCTTAGATTCAGGTTTCTTAAGGTTGAACTTCGCATGACATTTTAAAACCCGAGGCATTTGAGTGACATTTGTTGGCATCCTTTGAAAACCTTTGCCCGCTAACAACAAATTAACAAAGTTTCTTAATTTACTGATGGCATTCAAGGACATATAATATCACTGACACGTGGACTGTGATTATTATAACAACTGTCTCTCAGACAGTCTTGTCTTCGTGGTTGAAAAATGATCGTGCCTTGATTGCGGTAAAACTGACATTCTTCAGTCCTGTGACCCACAAAGGTTAGCCTTAAAACGACAGCTTCAGAAACGCTGCTATTGGATGATTTGTGACTGTTTAAGGCTACTGTGTGGTACAAAATATAGACCTCGTCTCTGTAATTTTACATTGAATTGTTAATTATAAACCGTCATAACCGCAGTCCACACTTGTGCGTGAAGTTCGTTTGAAATGTATGTCCCCACACGTGTGCATAACAACGCGTGCGCACATGTGTCCGTGTGTTAGTCAGCTCAGAGGAATGCTCTCTCTGGATGTCGAGCCCTTGAGGAGGGCGTGGGCTGCTGTTTGGTTTGTGGTTTGCACCCGGGGTGAAGGGTGGGGGTTAGAGGGAGACAACACTGCCCCAACTTGGCCCTGGCTGCCTTTCTATCTGCGGGGGAGTGGCGTGCAAGATGCGGAAACACACACAGACTGCACTTCACACATGCACAGACATATTCACCAGACAACAAACCTGCCTTTGTGCTCCACTGTCCACCAGTGCCACTGCTGCTTTTGCTGCAGATGCTGTTGCTGGACTCAAGCTGAATGTGACAAAAAAAACATGACTTAACAAGAAACTGGGCCTTAAAAGTTTAACAGAAAAATTTATTAATTAGTACTAAAAAAAAGAGAAATGCCTGCATAAAAAGGTGATGGTTCACCTTTGCTCTCCTGTAAGGTGTTTTTTTAGGCAATATGTGACGTCACAAAACATAGAAGTAAGGAGCAACAAAAGTTAGAAAAAATAGCACTCACAGTAAAAATGGTGCAACAACAATAGCTTTCAGCAGCGTTGCTTTGAAACGAGTTTGATGGAATTTTGGACACAGCCATGTGTGAGTGACAGACGTCTTGAACCACAGCATTTAGTTTATTTTTTTATATATATATATCTGTCCTGCCCAGACAGAATCTTACCCTTTCCAAAAATAAATACACTGTAGGGCACATGTTGTAAGCCTGACTAAAGTTCAAGTTTGTTTTTCACTGTCATGAATACTCATGATATCAATTCAAACTTATTTGATTTGATTTATTTGATTGAACTTATATTTGCGGCTACATTTTTTTTTTTTTTGCTGACCTAAAAGTGAGCAGATGTTTTTAAATAATCTCTTTAATATTTTCACCAATTAAAAAAAAAATCCAAGTCCATTGTTAAAGGATGAACTATGGTTCTTAGAAAGTGTTCAAAGTAGACAGGCAAATATATATAAAGTCCATTTGTCTATATAGATGTTTCTTACTGTGAGTCAGCCTTTAAGGTGAGGAGTGAAGAGTGAAGTGACAGTTCTGCTGCTCATATTTCAGGCCGAGGGCAGAGCGGAACAGTTCACTGGGTTCGAAGTTGATAAATGAATTAATAGGATGTTGAACTTCAATTGTTTAATTAATATACCTTGATTGTTTATTACCATGATGCCACGAGCCAAGCAAAAATACTGATGACATAATGACATAAGTGTAATCTCGACACGCGAGATGAGGCCCTCCGCTTAGATGTAATTATTCACCGTCTAGCGAGTGAGATGGAGTGTAACCTGAGGAGGACACGTGTAAGGCTTCAACTTTCTGTCTGTATGAAACCGTCAGCCAGCTCTGGGTAAGAAAGACACTTTGTGATTTTAACATATCAGCAAAATGTTTAAGTTTGGGTAGGTTTTTATTTTTAGCTAAAGTTGTCAGGCGTCGGCAGCTGCAGCTGCAGCCCCCGGGGTTCGTGAATGTCACACAGTGGTGATAAAACATGTGGTGAAAGTGCCACAACCCCCACAACCATTCATCACGGAAGAATGACCATAACCAAGGTGGGAGTTTCCTTTAGGGCCTGGTTTTTTTTTAGGATTTTATTTTTTTAAAGAAGTATAATTTAGGTTAATATCAGCTCATTTATTTTAAAAAAGAAAACAAACATAAAGGCAGAGGGAGTTTCAACTTTCACCGGACTCCACGTCTCTGAAGTTGGTGAACTCGGAAAGATTTCCTCAGCTGTGCGGCAGGGGGAAAAAAAAAATTGATGACTTGCATCTGGAATATTTTCAGTCATTCATCATTTTGATTCCGAAAGAGACAAGGCAGGCTGCTCAACTCATTGACTGGGAGCAGTCTAATGGTTGTTTACCCGTCCTCTGTCATCTTCCAGTCTTCCAGTCTTCCAGTCTTCTAGTCCTCGGACTCAGTTTTCTGTCGTCTGGTCCTGCCACAGCCGTCTGTCTCCTGGTTTCTTATTCTCTCCGTCACTGGTCCCAGTGCTCTGCGGCTCAGTGATATCACCTGTGGGAGTCACTTTTCTCTCACGCTCACTCCACGGTTCACTTCTCTCACACCCTCCTTTGTAAAAAGAAATAAAGACGTCTGATGGCTTTTCCAGAGAACGGGATACTGTAGAGTTTGTGTGTGTGTGTGTGTGTGTGTGTGTGTCTGCGTGTGTGTTAATTAAGTTCAGCACTGATGCCTGTTCATGATCCCTGATCATCAAAGGCTAAAACTCTTTCCAACAGAACTAACCAAGGGATGTTTTTATTACTTGTTTTTCTGTTTGCTCTAAAAAAACAAAAACAAATCTAAGCCATGAGAAAAAAAAAAGTCGTTTTGGTTCCTACTTTTCTGGCACGACTGCGGAAGCGAGCAGCCATCTGTATTACTTGACTTTTATCACTAGCAAAAAAACGGTGGCAAAGTCTTTCTAGGATTGATACAAAAACAGATGTGACACTTGGAACATCACGAGCGTCATATTTTCGCTGTGAAAGCTCACCTTTTCCACTTTATTTGGTCTTGATATTTATTGGTCATACCTGTTTTGGAAATGACCTATGACCCCAGGATTTAATTTTAGCCTAACCCCTAATGGACGGAACAACCTTTATTGACCAAACTCTTTTAATTTTTTTGTTCTTTTACTTGATCAGCCAAAGTCTGAATTGACATTTAGTACGTACATGTCAGATTCCCCCAGAACCACTCCCCACCCCAGCCCACCCCCCATTGCAGTTGGGAATAGGGGCAGATAGTTGTAGGGAACAATATCTATGGCTGTAACACGTCCGTTGACGTAGGTTGAGTCTGTGTCTTGGTTTGTGCTCTTCCTTCTGACTCAGCCTTTTTGCAGATGATCAGCTTCTTCTAAAACAAATGTTCAGTCGTGTACATGGTTGGTGTAGAAGGAGGTGGGAGTGCACCAGCAGGTTTCCTTCTAGAATCCGTGTGTGATTTGTCTTTTCACCTGCTGTAACAGGAACTAACTGTCACTGGACTGGAGGCTCAGTGGAGAAGGCACAAAGACCAGTTCAGCTCCACATCCTCGTCATTCTCACCCCTCAGAGGGGTAGAGGGACAGACGGAGTGGTGGGGGCGTATTTTTGTGAAGGGTGGAGGGGTCTATTCACAGACACTTTGAGCTGCTGAGACAGTCTGCCAGACCCATTGTCCAGCAGCACCCTCCTTTCTTTATCCATCATCATCTTCTTTGTCCCCCTCAATGTGTGCTCTTAGGACAGATTGTGGGAGGACGAGCCCCTGACGTCACCGAGTGGTTTTGCAGACAATTTCTGTTTTTTTCTTAATAGCACACTGTGGTTTGATAGAGAGACAGAGAGAGAGAGAGAGAGATAAGTCTGTGTTTCCAATTTGTTGGTTTGCAAAGTTGAAGAAAAAAACTGAATTAAATCCATTCTTCTAGGCTTGTTTTTGGTTCTTCCGGCCTTGAGTTGAGTCCAAACCTCTGCAGCAACTTGTGAAAAGGTCTCTGTCAGAGGGTCTTAACCCACAACACACACACACACACACACACACACACAGTGTATCTGTCTGCGTCTCACAGCGTAACTGGGAATGCCACAGAGTGTTTGTTTTGCTCCCTCTTCCTCCTCCTCCTCCTCAGTAAAGCTCAATCTGCTCTGTCTGAGTCTGTTTTATGAGTCAGCCAAACACACACACACACACACACATCTA
This sequence comes from Cynoglossus semilaevis, assembly GCF_000523025.1. Taxonomy (NCBI): domain Eukaryota; kingdom Metazoa; phylum Chordata; class Actinopteri; order Pleuronectiformes; family Cynoglossidae; genus Cynoglossus; species Cynoglossus semilaevis. Next base: position 11,854,606 of record NC_024311.1, on the reverse strand, counting down.
AATATTTGTGTACTACCACTGTCTAATACTCATGAATGCAACTCACTACTGCAATCCTTTTCAATTTGTGACACATTCTTATACAGTTTTTTATTTTCCAGCCTCACACTCTGTTTCTGTGTGTTTGTGTGTGTGTGTTGGTGTGTGTTGGTGTGTGTGGTGAGTGTACTCCCTGACACACACACACAAAGGTCCCGGCTGTTTTGGGTGCAAAGGTCAGGTTTAGCCTCAGCTCATGGCACACGATGATGTCGACACTTTTCCCTCCGCAACCAAGAAAAAAAAAATCCATACCAGTTTGTCCTCTTTGTTTTTGAACATCAGTTTGTCCCTTAGTGTCTCTTGACAGAGAAATGTCTGTCAGGAAGTCAATCGAGATCGTCTGTGATGAGTCATCGAAAGATCTGTCTTTAGGTAAATTTGTCAACATGTTAACACTCACTGTACAGCTTGATGTTGACGAATGAACAAAGGACAAAAACAAACCAAAAAAAATCTAAATTTACCAAATGGATTCAAAATTGATGTTTTTGTCCAACTCATAAAGAGTTCCTTTGAAATGTTTGAAAAATCAGATCGGTGAGTTGCCCTGTATCGTTTGACCAGAAGTGTTAGAAATTGCCCCAACCTGGAACAGCTGAAAGTGAATTATTTGTCATGGCTCAGAGCCCCTCAGTGGCAACTTGGCAGCTGGAGGACTTGAACCTGAAGACTTCCCGACCCAAGTCCGCTTCCTTAACCACTGCCCCTGTTTTTTTTTTAACGCTGACAATGTGAAGAAGTCCTGAGACAGAAGACTGTTCCAGCAGCAAAAACTCCTGTGTTTTAGGAGTGTGTGGGTTTTTACACCAGGTTTTTTCTGACCGTTTACCAGAAATATACCCGTTAGGGAATTCAGCTGATCGGCTGACAGTGTGGAGGTGTGACTCTGAGTGTCAACGTTTATCGCTACTATGATTATTAAAGATTATAACCCAGATGAAAGGACGCACTCTGGTCCTTAAAGTCTCCTGGTCCTGGTCCTGGTCCTGGTCCTGGTCCTCTGTGCCCCTCCCTGTGGCGTAGTTGTTGGACTGTAGACTTTAAATCATGTTAATGTCTTGTGTGACGGCCTCTGGTGTTTTTCGTCCTAAATCTCATCAATAAAGTGAGTCATTCAGTTTAGTCGGACGACTGTGAGCGTTTGACCCGACGGCTTGGTTGAATGTGTCAGGTTTTTTAATTAATTAATTTATTTTGACGTTTGCTGTTTGTTATGTTTGTTAAATAAGAAGACCTTCAACTGAGTATAATTCTGGGGAACAGCTGGAGTGATTGAGGCAGGTAGAAGGTTCTGGGTTTGATTCCTGGTTGTACTGTATCCAGAGAAGCATCCGGGTTAGAAACTCTGAAGTCAAATTACTGTTGATACAGAGGCTACAGTCAGAAGGTGATTAGACTGCTCCAGGGTCATTGATGCCTGAGTTGGCAAATATCACGCAGTCCATGAATGCAGCATCTACATCAAAGGCTCAGAAGTTGTTTTTTTAGGGCCACCATTTCTTTACAGTTGGCAATTTTTTAATTATCAATTTAGAGATTTAATAAAAGTATTAAATTTGCATAGTTTCTAATTTTAAATTACAAACCTTTGGAAAATGTGCAATTGCTCTTGCCTTTAGGTGTTAGGGTCACCAGTTCGATCCCCGGTTTTAATGTTCATGTTAATTGGACCATAGGCCCCAGGTGTCACCTGTGTTTGTTCTGGGACGAGCACCTGTTTGACCCTGAAAATAAATATTTCCAAACTCCATTGAGGTGTGTAAGTGTGTGTGACGTGGGTCATGTCTAGACTGGACTAAGGTGTGGATTTCACAATGACATTACAGTCAGTAGAACACGAGTCGCTGTAGTTGAATAGTCAAGAGTGTGATAGGAGGAAGGGGACGAGAAGAGACTGTTGACACGGGTCATTGTTACTGCAGTAAAGAGTCCTGTTCATGGCTGTTAGTCACCCTTTAATACAATGCTGCTCAGTTATTACTTTCGTTCGTGTGAGTCACACCTCGGGCCGTATCATTACTGTAATCCTGCTCACTGAAAACACTGACTGGAAGAAGACGAACAAAGACGAGGCCATAGAAGTAGGAGAGCAAGCAGTCAGTCATGTCACCGAGGTCCGTGTCTCTGTGTGTGTCTGTGTGTGTGTGTGTGTGTGAGTCTGTTCGCCCACACAGACTTGGGCCACACCAAACACCCACTCAGCAGCAGCACGGGCCTCACACACATACCACGGACATCAGATCAGCCCTGTCTGTCTGACCAGTTAATAATTTATCGTCTTATTTCTCTCACATTTTTACAGACTGCAGTCATTTTATTATCCCCTTTTTTTTTGTTTGCGTAACTCTTTGTTTTCGTGGATACAGAGTTACTGTATTCACAGTGAATGATAAAATATGTTTCTTCCCACAGCGGCCTGGACCGACCCCGGGCCTGAATCTGATCCGTCTTCCTTTCTGCAAATGCATTTTTCATATGTTTCCTACGTGGCATCATGACTGTTTGACTACTTCCTTCCTGATTCATATTTTTTTTTTCAGCTGCCTGTGTGAACTGTTGCTGTACTGTCGTACTACTGTAAACAAAACAAAAACAATACTTGCAGTTTCGTGTTTGTCATGCTTGACTTATCTTGTAACAAACTCGTATCCATTAGTCACAGAAACTCTCCGCTCAGTTTGGCCTCAAAGTAAAAAGAAACTGACTCAAAAATGTGGCTTCATTTTTTTCGTTTTTTTTTTAAAAAACAGGAAAATTGCATCAGAAAAGAGAAACAGTGATCGCTCAGGAAGCTCTTTGTAAACACTCACTCATAGATATGAGTCACCAGAGGGAAGTGCATGGGCTCAAGATGCTTCCAAAAGAAAATACAAACGGCTAAGCAGGGTTTTGTATCCATTGGCCAGATATCAGAGAAGACTTGGTTCACTGGTCTCACAGTCGAGTCGTGTCTTTTAGCCAATGCTTTTTTTCTTTGGTGCAGTTGTTTGATTATTCAGTTTTTATTTAGTACGACTCTGTACTCCGAACTTGATTCAATTGTGATTCAATTTCTAATCTTAGGTCAGAGTTGGCCTTTAAAAACGTACAGTTTTATCATAGTGGGAAATATTTTTTACCATCAAATTAGAGGTGTAAGAAAATATCGATACACTGTAATATCACACGATTCCAAATGTAGATGCCTTTGTTCCAGTTTTAGTAACAGCACGTAACAGCATTGTCTGTTTACTGTCGACTGTTTTCCTACAATTACATTGTTTAAAAAAAAATCGCAGTATATCGTATTGTTGCTAGTGTATCGTGATATGTACCGTATCGCCAGATTCTTGCCAATAAAAACCCTTTACAGTAAATTATACCTCGTGGTCAGATTCTTGCCAATAAAAACCCTTTACCTCGTGGACCACAGTGACCTAAAGAGAGTTTAATTTCCGTTTAATAATCGTGATACAACTCACCGGCTCTTGACAACCTTCAATCTTTATATGTTTGTTTTTTCTTAGATTTTTATTCTCCTTCGTCTTTACATTCTTGAACTGAATGCTAAGGCACATCAGTTCACGCTTGTCTGTACGTAAGTCAACACCAACCTACACTTGCGGGACCGAGCGAGAGCACGTGGACACGTAACAAATGCGTTGACCTTGAAGAAACTGAAAACAGCATAAAGGCTGACCCAGATATGACACCAGAAGCCTTTCTGACGTTGGACAGTCCACAGACGATATTTGTCCTCATGAGGAGCTTAAGCTTAAACCCCTGTCCCTCGGGGCCCCGACCCTTACATTAGAAGACGATGTCCGTTGCATCTCTCGTGGATCATTGTGTTCGGAGATTATGGGACACAATCCCTTGTGTCGACCTGAACCTTAACCACAGTTACTGCCAAGAGTATTGTGTACCAGATGAGTGCAGATCAGTCATACAACACAATGAAGTTCCTGTTATATACGCCGTTATCACGTTACAGGACAACAGTTATTTTTAGGCCTCAGCCCACAACCAATGCCAAAAAGCTTAGTGGACCCTCCCTGCTGGATGTGGTGTGTCAGCAGATGATGACAGATGATAGTAGTAAACACAGTATTCAGTGCTTGATGATAGTTCATAGTCATGGCTAATGGTAATATGAAGAGCATGATTATTGCTTACTGCTACAATTCTCTGCCATTGTTGTTTCGTTGCTAAAGGTTCATTAAAGCATGCGATTCTGTAAGTAGCTTGTATTTGTAAACATGTTTTTGTAAACATTAGTCACACACATTTTAAACTATATTTAGACAGGATTAAATCCTCAAAGACTAACCTACGTAGGTGTGTATTATATACGGCTGTACCTATATATGCTATAGGTACAGCCGTATAGGCTGTTTTCAATACAGTACAAATATTCTGCACTTGCTAATAGTGAGAAATGTTTGGCAGTTTACAATAAGAGAATGTTATGAATGTGGCACAGCTCTGTCGGTGATAGAGAGACGTACAGTTCGTACATGAGAGCTAACCTAAACCACAGTGAGGACAGAGACGGTTTAATTGTGTTCTCAATAACAGAACGCTATATCACTCGGAAAGGGAACAAATATTTCTGTTTTACACAAAATGTCTTCAAACAGAAGCTGTCGTCACATTTGACAGTATATAAATATGGGATAAAGATATTGGAAAAAAAATGATAAATCCAATTCAAATTTCTGCCTAGTTTACACAGCCAGCTGGACAGAAAGTGAGCAGAGCTTTGACTCTAATTTCAGTTGAAAACGATGTCTTCTGACAAACAAAAATGTGACCTGGTGAGGTGTAAAGGCCTCGTCTGTCCACTGTGTCCTCCATGTGCCTGCGTTGGCCTCTGGTGTTAACGTACCTCCAAACTTCTGACATTGTTGATCAACCTGTTAGATGTCAGGTCTTTCGATGGACCACTGACTTCCTTCCTTCCGTCTGTCCACAGGTCCCTCGATGGCCGTCTCCAGGTGTCCCACAGAAAAGGCCTCCCCCATGTCATATACTGTCGTCTGTGGCGCTGGCCGGACCTGCAGTCACACCACGAGCTGCGGGCGGTGGAGATGTGCGAGTACGCCTTCCACACAAAGAAGGACGAAGTGTGCGTCAACCCGTACCACTACCAGAGAGTGGAGACACCAGGTACTGCACCTCAGTATTCCTCTGTCAGTAAAGGGCTTTGAATAAAGTTTCATGGTTTAATTTTTTTATCCACACATCCTTTTTTTTTCTCAATCCCACAGTCCTCCCTCCCGTGCTGGTGCCCAGACACACAGAGATTCCCAGTGAGTTCCCACCACTTGATGACTACAGCCATTCAATCCCTGAAAACACCAACTTCCCAGCTGGGATTGAGCCCCAAAGCAACTACATCCCAGGTACTCACTCAGACTTAAGATGTGTACTGAATTACAGCTCGTTTATACTGAATTGTAATTAACAATATAATAGTATTTCAAAGTACAGCATGATCATGCAAATATGTGACAGTCCAGTTCAAGTTTGTGAGGTCAAGTTTTAAGGGCACCACATGAGTTATTGCTAAACTGCGTAGGGGAAACAACCTGGCAGTAAAATGAACTCAACTCAATGGCCTTCTTTCAGCAGAGCTCAGAATGGAGTAAATAAATATCCAGACGTCTGTGTCTGGGTAAACTGCAGCATTCAGGTTTCAAGGACTAGCGTGCAAGCATCGCTCAATTGAACCTCATTGACGTCACATTTCAATGATGTATTTTAATTGATATTTGTCACGTGAACCCGACGGTGGAACCTTTGGTGAAAAATGTGGCCCCGGGAGCCACAAAATGCTCTTTGATGTGATCTGAGCTGATGTTTGGAAATGAACACTGTGATCCAATGTTTACTGCGGGAGACCTTTAGATCACAACAGGTCTTCACGGTGCATGATGTGCTTTATGTTCCTCGAACTGTCAGGTTAATTACACTAACCATAACAATCACTGTAGTGATCTATAAGCCTAATTATTTTAATTGTTTAATCATATTGTGTTTTGCGTGTCAGACTCGTTCCCCTCATCAGTGTCATCTCACTGATGTTTATTGATGAGCTCTTTCTTTAAGGCCTGTGATTTAAAGGAAAGGTTCAGAAAAGCGATTGCCCGTCATTTGCAGCCACCGCACACGCACACTGAGGTAACGGCTTTTCTTATAAATGGCCGCTGTGCGTTTGGAGCTATTTAACACCCAAAACATATTTGCGCAAATGGTACGTTAAATGTATTTGTTTTTGACTTTTGTGTTGAGAGCAGGTTTGTCAATGTTGACGCGTTTATTACGTTACTTCAATTGTGAAATCGGACTAAAAATGTTCAAGGCATTTTAACACAGGATGATGTGCACTGTTTATCCAGTGTTTCCACCGTCAATCCACTTATGTGCACTGTTTATCCAGTGTTTCCACTGTCAATCCACTCTTCACTCTGATATGTACAGTCAGTAAACTTAAACTAAACTAAACTTATCTTTATTTGTCATTTGTGACATAGCACAGCACAGCACACCATGCACAATGAAATTTAAGCTCTGCATTTAACCCATCACCAAGTGAACAGTGGGCAGCCATGGTCGGCGCCCGGGGAGCAGTGCTTGAGGACGATGCCATGCTCAGTGCATCTCAGTGGCAACCTGGCAGTTGGTGGATTCGAACCTGGGGCCTTCCGGACCGAAGTCCGCTTCCTTTTACCACTAGGCCACCACTGCCTCCTACTAGGCCACCACTGCCTCCCCACTAGGCCACCACTGCCTCCACACGTGTACACGTGTTGTTATTTAAACACACTGTGGGGAAGTGTTTTTGTTTCGCTGAAGCATATGGAGCTTAACATACCATCTCTATCTCAACTAAAACTTTTATCCCGTCTTAATTACTCTTGCTCTTTTTCTAACGGTCTGCAGCTGCAATACCAACATCTTCCTCCCGGGGATCAAAGAAGTATTTCTGATTCCGATTCTGGTTCGAGATATTATTTGATATTTGTTTTGGAATGCAGTTGCGGGCCGGATTTGGTCCGTGGGCCACCAGTTGATGATCGCTGGTATACCCTATAGAACTGACTTCCTGAGTTCCTATCATTAGTACTGCGTCTGTTGACTGTGCAAGTACTGTTTGTTCCGCTCAGTTCCCTGTGGCTCCCCCCAGTGGACCTCCTAACCCCCCGCAGACAAACATTGTGTTTATACTGTTTTAATATTTGTACTCAGGCTAATTGGCAAACTTGTGTATTTATGTATGAACCATAGAGGGTGGAACTAGTATTTTAAGGTCAGTGGATACGTGAAACGCTCCTGTGAAATGTGTTGAACCATAGAGGGTGGAACTAGTATTTGAGGGTCAGTGGATACGTGAACAGCTCCCGTGAAACATGTCTTTATTGTGTTGTGTGTTGTTGTGTTTTTACTCAGAAACGCCACCACCTGGTTACCTGAGTGAGGATGGAGAGACCAGCGATCACCAGATGACCCACAGCATGGACACCAGCTCTCCAAACCTGTCTCCAAACCCTGTTTCACCAACACACAGCAACCTAGGTAGGTCCACAGCTCTGTGTTGATCGAGTCCTAGTCCTAGTCCTGGACCTGGACCTGGTCATCATTTAGCACACATAACTAAATTAGTTTTAGTTTTTATCTAAGAACTGTGACACAAAAAAATATTAAATTTGAAATGAATTTGACCCCTTCAATAGCTCTGCGCCCCCTACTTTGAGAACCCCTGCATTAGTGTATATTCCAAGTGGAGATTCAGTTTGATTCAACTTTCATGTTATTTCTAATTTGTAATGACTGCAACTGGAAATTTAAATGATCTGAAAAAAAGTTTTTTTTTTCTGAACTTGCTCTCAGACAAAACTATACACAAATGGAATACTGTTAAAAAAAGAAAAAAAAAAACAGGTGATGAAAGAAGCTTTTGTCCTCTCTGCTCCACATGAGCGGCTGAACAGTCCGGGCCAACGTTAACATCGATGACAATGATCTCTGTTTATTCTATTAAGATGGAATAGAGCCAGAGGGCCGGACTGCGGGGCCACTGGAGGAACAACAAAATCACACAGTGGTTTCAGTTGGCAGCGAAGTGCAGCTCTGTTCTGGACTTCAAAGCCCCGCACAGAATGTTGCAGTGGTTTGAGAGTGGACGTGTTGAGGGGGAAAAAAGAGCCCTTTACCAGAATCAGTGGATGTTACTGAAAACTATCTTGGATGGCCCTGTAATTTGACCATCTTGGCTCCACTGACCTATTGCTAATGGCAGAGCTTCCACATTTTGTCTGGCAGGGACCACGGAGAAAAACTGTGTATGGGTTTGAGATTTTGTGACGCAAGTCCGGTCTAATATTTTTTCTCACTCTTTCTCCTTCTCCTCTGCACTAAATTATATTTTATATTTTTCTCGCCACACTTTAACTCAGGCGTGACTCGCTCTGCACTAAATTATATTTTATATTTTAACTCGCCACAGGCGTGACTCACAGAGCACTATGGGTCCTAAAATCTGACAGGAGCAGATAGATGAGCGTACGTGTAAACTAAGATAAATGACATGTAAAAGTCATGCAGAAAGGCTTTTTAGTTTTTTTCTACGCCATCTATTGGCGAAATGCAGGCATTGCAGGGAAAAGGCAAAAGTATATTGTTAATATAAATTAAAAACATCATTTGGACAAGTTTGGTAGGCCCGGATTACAGAGCCAAACAGGCCACCTCCGGCCCCCGAGCCGTAGTTTGCCCATGCTTGCTCTAACTCTTCTGTTTTTTATACAAATTTTCCTCAGTTTTTCTAATCAAGTTTTTCGTTTTCTTTTTTTTTTCTGCTTCTCTGCGTCAGACCTTCAGCCAGTCACCTACTGCGAGCCGGCCTTCTGGTGCTCTATTTCATACTACGAGCTGAATCAACGAGTAGGGGAGACCTTCCACGCCTCGCAGCCCTCGCTGACGGTTGACGGTTTCACGGACCCCTCCAACTCTGAGCGTTTCTGCCTCGGGCTGTTGTCCAACGTCAACCGGAACCCGTCGGTGGAGTTAACACGCAGACATATCGGTAAAACCTGTCGTCTGTTGCCGTCAGTCATTTGGAAGATATAAATTCATATTTTCATCTAATTTTTTTTTTCCTTTCTTTTTTCGTTTTTGTCTGTCCGTCAAGGCCGTGGTGTGAGGCTGTACTACATCGGAGGAGAAGTATTTGCCGAGTGTCTCAGTGACAGCGCCATCTTTGTCCAAAGCCCCAACTGTAACCAGCGCTACGGCTGGCATCCTGCCACGGTCTGCAAAATCCCTCCAGGTACGAGTGTGTTTCCCACACAAACATCAGAGTGGGGGGGGTTTAGGGCAGTAAATAAACACACAGCACAGTCTTTGTCTGGATGCACAACAGAGTTAGTAGTTAGTTCATACTGGAGCATGAAAAAAAAACAAAAAAAAAGCATTGTTTAGTTTTTAGACAGACCAGGCCAGGATGAAACAGCTGCAAGAAAAACAGTCAAACACCAACCAACCGTCCTGTACCGGAACATTCCACATGATCGCACCAAACACCAGCGTTAGACCCCCCCACCCCCTGAGGAACTGAACTAGAACAGTCAAGTTCTTTTTTTTTTCCTCTTTTAAGAACAATTCAAATTTGATTTTTGTTTTTTGTTATTCAAGGTCAAAAAGACTTCCCCTAAAATGACAAAAAGAGATAAACATTTTCAAAAATTAAATACATATCACGATACGGGGAACAGTACAATATATTGCGATACTATAGGCACAACGATATATTGAGTTTTTTTAAACAATTCAACTGTTGGACCAAAATAAACCATGGATATTTGCTTGTTAATTTGTTAAAAGGAAATCAGTTGAATATTGATATGGTATCACGATATTCCAGTGTAATAATGTTTATCACCACTAATACCTGTGTTTTCCTCCAGGCTGTAACCTGAAGATTTTCAACAACCAGGAGTTTGCTGCACTGCTGACCCAGTCAGTCAACCAGGGCTTCGAGGCTGTTTACCAGCTGACCAGGATGTGCACCATCCGCATGAGCTTTGTCAAAGGCTGGGGAGCGGAGTACAGGTAGGGTGCTGCGTCCCTCATTTTCCTCCACCTTCACCTCGGTCTCTCACAGAGTTCACAGACTTCCTCAGGTCCTCATCCCGCTCACACGTAAACACAGACAATAGGAACAAACAGACTGTGAATCACATCCCACAGTCCTTCTGCCCACGCTCCCAGGCATCTGCTCACACTCTGGTGAATCCGGTATGTGACGTTGCTGAGGCCTCGTCAGTAGAAAACAGGACGGGGCTGGCACGCCAAGACTTATTTTTAAACAAACACACTTGTGCTTTGTCAAAAAAAAAAAAAAAAGAGAGAGATGTCAGACTTTCCCTCTTCCATCCCCACCCTGTTTTCCACTCGGTCTGACTCACTGATAGTAAAAAGGGAGGGGCCAGAGTCGAGTGGAGCAGATGATTGGTCGAAGCCACATGAGCTTTTCCACAGGGGAGAAACGGCTGCACAGCAGACATGTGGACACACTTAAAAACAGGATTCAGGTTACTGGAGCAGTCAGGTCCTCCTCCCCCTGTCTCCGTGGTCCTTGTGTCCTCAGGCTGGCCCACAGACATGACTTTTGTTGCTCTCTTGACACTTTTACTCACACCTGGCAGCGCTGAGTGAGACGCAGCTGAGCCACAGACTTTCTCCTTTTGAGGAACAGATTGTAACAGGAAAAAGTAAAATTTAAAAAAAGTTTGTTCCTTCTGCTCCATCATGTCTGTGTTAGCACAGACAGCTGCTGACTCTGTTTATATCATTAGCTCTCGCTGCTGCTGTGGTTAGAATGAAGTCAGAAAACACCAGAGAGAGAAGTTAAATAAAACAGACTGATCTGTGTAGATTCTGCCAGGTTATTTAAGTAAATATGTATTTTCTATAATTTCTCATAATGTCTTGAGGTTCTCCCTGCGTTCCAAAATCCTCATGAATAAAAATCAGTGTAGAATAGAACAGAAAAGCTCATAAAAGAGACAAAGGTATCGTCTCCACTCATCTGCAAACATTAAAGTCAAAGAAATAAAGACTCAAAAAATACTAAAAGAAAAAGATAGAGGCGCAGTTTATAGAATGAACCCCCCCCCCCAGTCACCCCCACTGACGCCCACACAGTGTAACAGTGTGTGTTGCAATACTGTGTGTGAGATAAGTCTTAGAAAACACACTTTGGAACTTCAGAGTCTAACTCAGGGAACCACGTGTCACGTGATGTGTTTTTATTGGTGTATTAATTCCTAATGTTCAACTGTTTTATGATGAAAAAAAAAACTCACTCCAAAGAGCGGTGTTTCACTGACGCCAACGTCCTGAATCCAAATTGTCCCTCACCAAACCTTTAAAGGTTTAAAGAGCTGGAAAAAACCTGGGGGAAAAGATTCAGGAACGTTCTAGAAAAGTGCACGAGCTCTGACCTGTGGAGCGGGACGTGAACCTCACTCTGGTGTCACTCTGTAAAGGAGTGAAACAAACACTCCTGGACTTTGTTGAAACTTGTCTTTGGAACCAAAACTCTCCCTCTCTCACCATGTCCTCACATCTGTTTCTCCTCTCTCTCTCTCTCTCTCTCTCTCTCTCTCTCTCTCTGTCCGCCTGCTAGACGACAGACGGTGACCAGCACCCCCTGCTGGATCGAGCTGCACCTGAACGGCCCCCTGCAGTGGCTGGACAAGGTGCTCACACAGATGGGCTCCCCCAGCATCCGCTGCTCCAGCGTCTCCTAGGGAAGCCCCCCCCCGCACCCCCCCATTCAGCCACTTCCTGTCAGTGACTTAAAGAGACTTCATTCAGAAACAGGAGCGGCCGCCGCTCCGTCCCCACCAGCTGTTGGTAGCACTTTCTCTGCTTGTGTTTTGTGGCACAGGGGGGCGCTGGTGCATCAAAGAAGTATCCTGTCTGTTTGATTTCTACGTTTTAATTCTACATTTGTTTCGATGGTAAGTTTGCAGCTCAGCATATCTGTACCAGAGCGGCTGTTAGGCTGGGAGGAACGTTTGGCCCCGCACCGGACATTCTTCTTCTTTTTATTTTTTTTATTTCTTGATTAATTTTTTTTTCATCATTTTTACTTTTTGTACAGGTGCTAAACTTAACTATGAGACTTTGTTTTTGTTTTTTATCCTTTAATGACTTGTAAAGCATGTGTAAAATTGTTCCTCCGTGTGTTTTACTTGACTTTGTTCTGGGCATTTAAAATAGGATATGAAGATACAGTAATAGAGAAGAAAAAAAATTCACCATCATTTTTCATCACTGTGTGAAGGAAAATATTGTGAACGATGGTTCAGTCATGTGACGACACTTTCGTGCAGTTATGTCCTGTTCCTTTGAGGGGGAGAAAATGAAACGTTGAAGCAGTTGAACTTGATTTACACATGGCTGTAAAACATTCTCTGACTTTTCTGTAAATCCCCTGAAGTAACTTTACTCCCTGTGTTCAACCCATTGTTGAAACACTCCAGGAACAAACGCACACCTAGTCTAGTCAGGGCCAGCAGTTGAACCAACCACTCCTTCAAAGACAAGCCCACAGGCTGCACCCCGACCCTCAGGTTACATCACCTAATACGTATGTCAAGGTGGACAAGTTCCAATGTCCCAGACAGCAGGGGTTCAGTACAGTATGTGAAGTTTCTCTGTTGTTTTGACACATACGATTTACGACACTACATATATTTATATAAATATATACATAAATATATATATAATAAATATATAGATACATATATATAAAGTTACATTTTAAAATGTATCAAAGCCTGGATTAAATGCCCACAAAACTTAGAACATTAAGAATACTGTAGTAGTACTTTTTGTTTTGCAGTAAATACATTTGCTTCACCTGGTACTCAGTCTTAGATCACAAGTCGTCGGTGTAAGAACTGACAATGAGGACGAGTTATGATTGAACTTTTAATAAAAAAAAACATATAATGATTGAACTTTTAATAAAAAAAAACAAATAACATATGCAATTACATATATGTATATATTTATATATATATGTTGTTCCGTAGAACACCCCACATACTGTACTGTCCTGTGGTCCTCTTTGCTGAGCAGAACGTTGAGAAGTGTTTTTCATGTTTCATCTGTTGAAACCCTGGGATTTGCCGTTTAGAGAATGTGTTTTTCACCGACAGATGTTGCCTGCAGCTCGGGACAGATCGTTTTTTGAATGCTTTTATCGTTCATCTTCTTTTAGAAAATGATTTACTAAAGACCTGAAACTAGTGATTGCGACTATTAACTCCCCAGGAAAAAGAAGTTTTAGCGACTCAGTAAATCAAGCAATAGTTGGGTTTTGGTTTTTTTTTTTGTCTTAAACTAACGTCGTGCTGTGGCACAATTTGAAATCCACGGCCGTTGTCAGGGAGTACTGGAAGTTGTGAGGTGTTCAGTGTCGTCAGTACACATTGCTGGTTTATCGCTGTTTGACTTATATTAACCGTGTGTAAAACTAATAACTCAGGATAGTGTAAAAAAAAACAAAACTAAAGAGAATCAAATTTCTATTCATAAATGGCTTAAACGACTCTGAACTAAGTTTATATTGCTACAGAGTATTTTTGTCAATACATTTTGTCCAGCTTCTTTAAGAGGCGATGAAGAAGCTTTTAAACAGCTTTTTACAAAGGGAACATTTTTGAATTTCTCTTTATATCTATCTAGAAATATATATATATATACATATATAAATATAAATATTTATATATGTATAAATATATATATAAATATATACATATATTTACGTATATGTACAAATACGGATTCTTGGGAATATATATAGACATATATATATATATATGTGTGTCTGTATATATTTCCAAAAATCCGATCTTCCCCTATTCAACACGTGTGTGTACATGTAGTACACACACGTGTTAATGTGTCACCATTAACCTTTATAATGTTAATGTCTCATTGAGCAGAAGAACAGGAATAGCGTATTATGGGACAGAGCGATTGGGTAGAATGAAGCTCAGGCTTTTATCCTATTTGCTTACAGCCTCCTACTGTGGTGGAAGTGGATCGATTTCCTTCTGGTTCCGCAACACCAGACAATGACACAGTGGGGGCAAAAGGGGTGGGTGGGGGGATATGAAAGAACAAATATATATTTTCTGTCTTTTTATAGTACTTATTTCCCTAAGATGGCGTTTGATCTTACACTTAGCCCAGTGGTGCTAAAGTTCAACACGTTAGGGAGTCGGGAAAACAGCAGCGCTAAGAGATTTGACCATTGTTTGACCACAGACGCGGGACTGTTTCAGAATCAGTGGCATCTACCGATCTGAGACGGTTGTCCGTGAACACAGCAGTTTTAATATGAATGGGGTTTTAAACCCCTTAATCTAAGTAATTACACAAGAGGGATTGTTTTGCGAGCAGATCCTTCCCCTTATATTATTACTCTCCAACATATAGTGCTTGTTTATTATTCCTGTCTATTGTTTCCACTGTAATCGTTATTAGATGTAGTAAATGGATTTTTATTTTGTTTTGTTTTTGCTTTGAACTGATCCTGTTAGATTTCTTGTATAAAACTCAACTCTCTATTTTTCTCTGACTATGAAAAATGTTGTCGTGATGCTTTTTATTTTTGTTCGATGTGGATGGTCTATGAATAAAATATACCTTGTGGTGAATTTTGAGTCTTTTTGTGAAAATAAGTCGTTAGTTTTTCTCATTGGTGTCCTGCACCACAATCATGTACTTGTAAGCCACTCCTACCTGTTCAGATCCATAACAAAACAGTGCAGCCTTATGGAGTACTTGTAAAGAAATGTGTTTCTTTGGATTAGCATCAACCACTGTTACGTTCTGATAAGCCGACTGACGTTTACACTTCTGTCGCTACTTTTGTTTTATAGTTTAAACAACAAAAGAATTTCCTAAGAATTATAATTTGTTAACTGCGAGGTATGTTTTTCATACCTGTCTATTATAGTACCATTACATTAATCAAAGCTGATTGGAGGCCCTGTCCCGCAGACTCCCAGTCTTGTTGCTGACTGTAGGCCGTGGTTTTGTTAATGTGTGGTAAATAATTTGATGCCGCTCTCAGAATCAGACATATATAATTACAGAATAAACACTCTCCTGTTTCTCTCAATAACTGTAATGCAAACAAATTCCCGTAACACAGACGACACTCTCAATTTGAATGTCAGCTCTGCAGCCTGTGTGGTAAGGATGACTCATCAGTTAGCTAACTACCTTGACAAACCACATCAAAGCGCCGACCAATCCACTTAGGAAATTGATAGCATTTTTCTCCGGATTTGTTTTTCATCTCGCATTTGTTTACATTACCACAGTATATTTTAAATAAAACTATGTCTCTATGTCTTTGCACAAATAAACAATGGTGTGGTTTTTTGGAATTAATTATCAGATTAATATGTAGTATTTTGATTCGTATCTGGAGTCTAATTAGAAGAAGGATTTTTATTAGAAAATGTTATGAATATTTTGGCTGTTTTTTTCTCAATCTGTCACAGCATCTGTCTTTTTCTTTTTATCAAGTAATAGGACGTGTAATTCTTTTTCTTTTTATCAAGTAATAGGACGTGAAAATAGGGCCGGTTAGCTCAGTTGGTTAGAGCGTGGTGCTAATAACGCCAAGGTCGCGGGTTCGATCCCCGTACGGGCCATAGTTCTTTACTTACTTTTCCGAAATGTACTCCACAGGGATTGCTGAAGTTTTATCTAAACGTCTAAGCTGATTCGTCGTAATGACAATTTCTTTTACAATCATATTAATGGAAAATGTATAAAAACATAAATTAATTTAATTCCGACTGTGACCTATGTGGTCTGTGTATACAAAGACCGACTGAGATCTTTGGTCACTTTTTAAGTTCAAGTTCACACAATATTCCACAATACCTGGTTGTTGACAGATGACAACTTACTCAGAACTTACTGTTGTGTATCAACAATAGTTTTTTACCCCAATGCTGCCATCTGGCGTCCAAAAAGTATAGTATACTAAAAACCTTGGGACAACCGTGTAAATATATTCATATTTACTGTAGCCAGAAATAGCTTTCAAGGACTACGAAGCTTTATCAGGGTTCGTTTAAAGTAAATAACAAGTTACAAAGTTATAAAAAGACGTTTTAAATGACATACAAAAACTGCAAATCAGAATATTTATTATAGCGTATCTTTGTTGTAAACATCTTAACTGTTTGATTCGCAATCATTTAGATGTTTCTTAAACTTCCTGTTTGAATCCAGAGGTCAAACCATGGATCCGATTAATACCTGTCCGTTTGCAGACGAGTTTGTTGTGAAACGGCGTGAAGTAATGCAAACAGTACCACGCCACACCTGCGGGGACAGACGTGAGCCCCACAGGTGCTTGTCTCTGCTGTTCCTGTCAGACTCCAGGTACCAAATAAGGTCAGGTGAACTGCAGTCTCGGCTGCTATTGTTGCAACTTCTTTTAAACTACGGCACAAAAACTGGAACTTTTCAAACAAAGCGCTGAACCCGAAAATGACGTCATTGAATTTAAAGTGAAAAAAAGGAAAAAAAACCCAAGAGGAACGTCCAGTGGAGAGGAAACGGAACATCGGTTTACTTCAAAAAACAAAGGTAGGGCCATGAACGGTTTTTAATTTTCATAAACGTAATGAGGCAAAAAAAGTATTAAAAAGTAATTTTAAAAAACACTTAAATTTTGAATGGAATACCCTTTACTTTTACACGTTATTGGTTTGTAAACAGTCGCTATTGAAACGGATTAACACAAGATTTAATTAATGAAGAATTAGGAACAAATTAAAAAGTCAAAATAGTGAATATTTCATTCAGTCACTTTTTGTATTCAATCTCTTTATTGCACGGATATGACTTTGTAAGGTTGATTTTTTTTCTTTTAAATGTATTACTTTATTTTTTAAATTGAAAATTAAAAAGATATATATATATATTATAAAACATTGCATTTATCATTTAGGTTTCTCTTTCATGAAAATATTAGCGAGGTACAGATTGCATTTTTTTATGGCCAGTTCTGATTTTAGACTTTGTGGTACGCGTGACCTTCCGACACTGATTCTGCCGTTCCTAATTTCCTACAGTTGACAGCATATATGAAAATTAAAGTGTTGACTTTACAGAAAAATAACATTAATAGGCAACAAAAAACATCTGAAGTTGATTTTATTTTTGTATAGCAACTTGCTTTGTTTGTACAATAATTACAGAATTAAACTAAAGTCAGGGGCAAATATTTCTTGACTGAGCGATTTTTGACCAATAGATAGTTATCTAAGTACTAAGTCAACCAAATGTTAGCTACAGCTTGCGAGCGTGAGCGTTCTCTCTGAGCGATTTTTGACCAATAGATAGTTAGCTAAGTACTAAGTCAACCAATTGTTCTCCGACCAGCAGGTGTTGACCAGCAGGTCATGCTGAAAAACAGCTGATTCCGATCGGTGGTCGGTCGATCGGTGCATCTCTAGATAATGTATACACTACAGAAGGAAAGAATTAGGATTCAGAGAATGCACAAATATTGATTGAGTCTAGTACAACAGACTTGAACGTCTCACTCGTCAGTGGAGCCACATGATCAGAGTTGATGGAGATTGAATGGACGCAGCAGGCAGACAGGTTGTGTTGACGTAGACTCAACATGAGTGGATGAAAAGATGAAGCGCCGTCTACAGTGAAGGTCAGTCTGAAGCAGGTGTCCACAGCCACAGCGTCTGTTGGTGAACAGATCCATCTCTGCAAAGGTCAACATTTGTATCCCCTCACTCCGTCTCTATTCATCTTTTAAGCTCTCAGTCTTTTTTGTCTTTTTTTTTTTCAGTAGCTTTTTTTTCTCTTCTTTCTGCTTACTTCTCTGACTGGAGTTATTTTCCTGAGGGCAAGAAATGACAGCACCCTGCCGGTGGACAGTAGCAGCAGGTTCCAGGCCTGGCTGTGCATCCAGAGTTAGACGACTGGCAGCAGCGACTACTATAGACTGCTGCTGGACCAGTGCCAGTATACGATACACACACATGTACACACACATACACAAGTATGTACACATCATTGGCCAGTGTGGATGCCAACGTTCATCCTCTCCTGTCAGCTGTCGTGGTCTCACCACCGAGGAGAGATTTTGTTCAGACCACATTTCTTGGCACATATTTAGGAATGGGATGTAGACGTTGTAGTGCAAATGGAGTGTTAGTAGACAGGTAAATCTAATTTATCTTGATTAGTTCGAATTTATAGGAGATAAATCAACATTTCTAAATGTGACAAAAACCTGTGTTTATTTGTAATTTTCATTTAAGTCATTGAATTATTAAAATGAAAAAAAAGAAGCATAAACACATGGAAAAGTATAAAAAATGATATCTGCTGCAACAGGTACAGAGTATGTGGGAATAGAACCCAGGACAACCTGGTTTGCTTTCAAAGCAGGCATGCTAACCGCTACCACACGCTAATTACTGTCTGTTTCAGACATTAAAAATGATCATTTCACTAAGGTTACCTTTGATGTTGAGTAACTACAGAGTCTTGTTAATAACTCCTGAGGCTTCACTTCACCAACGATGCTCTTTGTTTCTTTACATAATAATTGTAAGCTGATCAGTGAGGGGCACATTTGTTCTACTACAAATACAAACACAAATGTTCCCTCTAGGACCAACATGGACTCCAAAACAATTTTATTTAAGGACAATCATTATATGAAATTAAAGCAGGAACAGGTCAACATTTCATGAATCCCCGAGGAGTGGAGGAAAGGAACAATTGTAGAAGCACTGGAAAGAGAGGCGGAGAAAAGAGGCAGTGAAGGAAACATATTTACTGACATCCATGGGCTGTCACCGCTCTGATTAATGGTACCTAGAATCCCTGCGTGGTGAAAAGGTGTTGTTGGGGTGTGGAGAAAACCTGGGCGCCGACCCAGAACTAATAGCATTCGACTTGAACAAGCTGTCCAACCTGAGAGAGTGGACTGAACCTCTGCTGCTGCTGCTGCTGCTGCTGCTGCTGCTGCTGCTGACGGAACAGTATCCACCTGAAAAAATAGCAAATTTGAAGAATTAACGGATAGAAGCATTGTGTGATGTCTGAGGTAGTTATCTTGTTTATGCAGAGGGATATCTGAGTTCTAAGTCAGCGTTTGAGCCACAGTAGATATTTTAAGTTTGAAATATTTGCTGTTACATAGTTTATTACAGTGACAGCGAAGGTGTCACAGAAAATATAAGTCATAAAATATAACAATCTAGTTTGATTTTACTCACCGTTTACTTGCAGGGTCTGTTGAGTTGAACATAACACTGAAATACAGTACTGGCAGGAATTGAAGAAAGAAACACACACAAAGATCTTCTTTAAAAGCTTGGACTTTTTTTCATTTTTAAAGTCTTCTGCTGCCACCTAGTGGGAGAGTATTTAATTAATAATATTTTTCAGACCTTTAATTTAATATGTAAAGACACAATTCCCAACATCCTGTGCGAGTTTTACAATTACTGTATATGTTTTGATTGTGATTGTTCTCTGTCAGTGCTGACCCATGAAGAAAAGTCCCTTGAACTAATGTCACTGAAAGATCTCCAGAGCTGAATGCTGACTATGGACTATTCAGTTTCAGGACCAGTGATGGTGAGGCTGGTTTTGTTTTCACCTGATCAACGTGACACCTCAGATCTCTGTCTCACTTTAGTCTGGACCTCAATAATTCAGTGAATGTGTTGGTGGTCAACGTGCAGCTCCCTGTGCTGTAGTTACTGCTGCGTGTGAAAGTCCTCTATATGAGCGTGGTGCGTTTGAGTGCTGCAGTGTCTTTGGATCGTGAACCAACGCTGAACAAACGTTGTTGTAGTTCAGAGAGAAGCTTCTCGACTAAAAATGAGAAAAACTAGGAGTTATTATTAGGGATGTCCGATAATATTGGCCGACGGATATAATCGTACCGATATTAGCATATTATGTCATATCTGTAAGAATCGTTATCGGTAATCGTTATCGGAAAACCCGATGTGCAATTCCTAATGTGCTCTGAAAATTGCTTTGGAAATAAACAGCTGTATATTAAAGTCAAAGTCACTAGATGGCAGCATTGCAGCTCATTTACTTAAGCTTGTACTCATACAGTCATTTGTACAATAAAAAAATATTATCAGACCTATATCGGTATCGGTTGATATTGGAATCGGAAATTACGGGTTTGGACAATATCAGCATCGGATATCGGCAAAAAAAGCATTCGATTACCTACCAGTTACTGTGACTAACTACTAAATAAATAATTGACCTGATGTTCTTAACTAGCCAACAATCTACTAAGACATCCCCAACAACTGGTAGAACTAATGATCAACCTACCTTCTGACCTACCTACTTATCCACCCTACCCACCAACCCACTGACCACTTACTAATTAAACCAGACTACAGTACCTACCAACCTACATTTACCAGTCTGACTGCTATCGTGCTAACTCGATGTTCCTACCGTGTACCTCAGTGTCTCCACCAACCTCCACAGATTACCCATCAGTCACAACAAATCCCACCAACGGTTCTTCATTCAGATAATCTGCACTTTATTTGCCAGGGAACTTGGTCCTGCCGAGGCTGTTTTTGCTGAGGGCAACAGCTAGGCCCAACAGCTGGGACATAATGAAGCTCTGAGGCACTTGTTCTCCCATCGTGTCGTGCCAGCACACGTCTCCTGCACCAGATGTTCCACGTTTCCCTCCAAAGCGCTTTGCTGCCAAAATGGAGAGAGTTGCTACAGCAGAGCGGGAAGCAGCTAACATCACAGTCAGTTCATGATTAGAAGGTGATAGTTCGGTTAATTGCTTGTTGTGTGTTTACGGGGACGGGGCCTTGTCACTCGTTTGTCGTCGTTTTTGGAAGCTGCCAGTGACTGTAGAGCTGTTGTGGTCTGGAGTCAAGAGACGAAGACGCCGAAACTGTTTTTGTTTTGTTTCACCAAACCCAAACAGGCGACGTCAGAGACACCACATCGTTGCCTACCTGCTGTAGTAAATCTGCAGATGGGAAAGATGTTATATATATCCACCACATCGTTGCCTACCTGCTGTAGTTTGAGGCTTGAAATCTGCAGATGGGAAAGATATCGTTGATGGTTTTTTCATTTGATTGACAGCTATATAAACCTTTTTTGACTAAAGATATTGTTAATGGCAAAACTAATTTAAAATTATCCTTAAATAATAATTCTTCCTGGGACATCAAAATGACTTCAATGAAGAGGGTTGGTGTAAAACAGAGTTTCCCAAACTTTTTTTGGGGCGACCTATATTTTAAGAGTCAAACCTTCGCGACCGAGGTCAATAGACATTATTCGTAAACTCCTGGGAAACATGACGCGAGATGACCCAAAAAAAAACAAACTTGAGGGTCGCGACCCAGTCTTTGGGAAACAATGGTGTAAAGCGTTGGGTCTCTTTAATGATTTTAATAAACACTGCGGACCAGCCTTTTGTGATCAATCAAAGTCCTGACAGTGGGTTTAAATATTTGAAACAAACTAAAAATGTCTTTTTTTAATTACTGCGTTTAATTACATCTGTGTTCATTTAATTGGCCTTTTATTTACATTTCAGTGCGATATGCTGTGGGATATTTTATATTTGACTTTTATTTTATTTTCTAGCTTGTCTTTTTTTATTACCTCTGCTTCCGGAGGATTTTTTTTTTTACTGACGTCTGTCGGTTTCCCTGGTGTTTGTATGAAGATTTATGTTTTTCTTTATTTGTATTTATTTGAACTGATGAAGAGTGTGGTCTACAACAGACTGACTGACTGGAGCTGCACTGAGGTCCAGTCAACACGTGGAGACTGGTTTCTACTCCTCTGATGTTTTTCAGAGTGACGTTCAAGTCTGAGATCATCAACGTGGATTTATTTATATTTATACTCAGGCCCAGAAACACAGCCTAACCTACAAACCTGAGACATGGAACTGTTTCACTGACGCCGCAGGCTTGATGATTTTTGATTGGTTCTTCTTCCCTGGCACAAAGTGTTTTTTTAATCTAAAAGAAGTGAAGGTCACCTATATGTTGTGAAGTGACCATACTCTACTGTACTACTGTACTGTACGAGAGGACATGATGCATTATAATTAGGGATGTCCCATATTAACTGTTTGCCGATATCCAATATGCCGATATTTTACAAACACTTAATTTCCGATTCCGATGTCCACCAATATCAATATATGCAGCGGTTTGGCCCCAAAACTGAGGTAATCGCCTCAGGGTCCTGTGTGCGATTCCAGCAAATTTGGCAAAACCCAGACAGTGTGTTATCAGATTTTTATTATCAGAAGAAAAAAACGAAAACGATCTCACCAATATTATATAATTATGCTAATATCGGGCCAATAATATCGGCTTGTGCAGAACTGCCCCAACTCCAGTGAATATAGTAAATATACATGTTTACGGTTGACCAAAACTGGGTTAATTAGCCAAAACCTAAAAACGAATCCAATAATAGTATGAAGAGTTTTTAGCTAAATGTTGGCTTAATGTTACCTGTGGGTAAAAGTTCACTAAAAGTTTTTCAAAAATTGTCCTTTGTTTGACCGATTTCTATTTTCTACTACGACTCCAACAGCTTTTAACAGTATTTGTTGAAACAGCTGATGACCTTTAATTAGAGTCTACACTGTGTGTGTGTGTTTGTGCGCGCGCATGTGTGTGTGTTTGTGCGTGCGTTGTCCTCTGCTCAAAGTATGATTTTCTTTTTTTTTTTTCAGGGCAACTGAATACTGGAAAACTGGATGTTTTTGTACATGTAATTAATTGTAATCATATAAGTCGTGCTCTGCTCAGATGCTGTTAAACTGAAGCGAGGTGTAGTTAAACCTAATTTTCTGTTTGCGCAAATGAAGCAATCTCTATGGGCTATCACGTCACCGATCAATGCACAGTTAGATTTGTAACATCTGGCAAGCCACTGGAAATTGGCTTGTGTGGCAACATTGTCTTGCCATCATCCTCCCATCATTAGCTTTCACCATTGCCCCGGGGTTCATAATGTCGTTAGCTTACACACAGATGCGGTAAAGTGATGTTACATGACGTTCCTCACCTCCTTTTATTGGAAAAGCCCGCCATGCAGCCTGCTTGTCCTATTCCATGGACACCACAGGGAAATAAGACATGATGATGAGAGCGCCGGCTTGATGACATGCGGTTTGAAATTTCTTGCGTCAAACATCATTTAATTTGAGGATTAAGCGAATAAAAAGCGCCACACTACCGCCGAAGAAATTCGAGTGCAATTTTACGCGCTCATTAAAAATGGGCTACGAGGAACTTGGTTTTTCGCCAGTTGGCTTATGCAAGCGTTCACACATGTTGGGTCCCTGTTGTGTTGCCCGACTTTACGTCGCTATCGACCTCCAGAGGTTCCGCAACAGAACCTCAAAGTTGTTCCATTTTCGCACTAGTTTTAATCGAATGTGCAGTCAAAAAGATTAGACACAATGAGTGAAATTACGTAGTTGTAATTACAAACAGATGGGAGGCTTTATTTGCACTCAAGGCGACACTGTGTGCTGGGGAAATGCAGTGTGAACGAGAATAATTAAGAAGTTAAAGTCTTGGTTTTTTTCCCTCTTTGTGTTTAAATAATCAACACTATGGTATAAATTAGTTTTAAATTAACTATATACTTATATGAATGCTCTGCCAGGAGCAGTCTTCATCACCTTTGACTCATGATTTTGTAAAATATAAATATATATATATATATGTTTTGGTCTCTTGGAAGTTCAGTTTGTTAGTTTTTTTGAAGGGGGCTCGGGG
>NC_024311.1:11781745-11820923 GCF_000523025.1 Cynoglossus semilaevis | reverse complement strand
GCACTGCTTCATGCTGTGATGCCTCCCAGCACCTGAGGGTTCATTAGGGAGACTGTAACTCATCATGTGAGTCGGACTTGATGACTTTTTGTTTCAGCGTTTGTTTTTGACGTGTTTGTCTTTCGTGGAAACAGCTGACACTCCGCAGGGATCGTCGGTAAATATCAGTGGGTCAAAGGTCAAACAGATAAGCTTATCTGCCTGCCAGACATTTTACCCCACATCTGGGTTGTTATTGTGGGCAGTAGATTAGAAAAAAAAATACAGATTTTCATCCTCCATTTTCCAAGTCAGACATAACGGTAGAGCCTTCCTCCTCGTTGTTAAATAAACAAAAATATGGAATTAGTTATTATTTTTGAAAATATGTACTTTCATTACTAATAACCTAATCAAATAAATTTTATTTTATATATATTTTTTATATTTTATTAGCTGTTCTGTCCGATCATTTTTGGTTTTTACTCCAATAATGAAACCCCGATAACGCAATGTCTGGGTTATGCCTAATGATGTGTGCTCTAAAAATAGTTTTGGGGATAAACGGCAGTATATTAATGAGAAAGTCACTAGATGGCAGCATTGCAGCTCATTTAATTAATCTCATCCTCTTGCAGTGGTTCGTACAGATAAATAAATAAATATAACCAGTCCTACATCGGTATGGTTTGATATCGGAATCAGAAAATAAGTGTTTGGACAATATCACATATCGGATGATGGCAAAAAGTTAATATCAGACATCCCTAATTAAAACCTGATCTAAAGTATCATGATGGTAGTACTCTGTATCAGAGAGACAACTCAAAACCTGATCTAAAGTATCATGATGGTACTCTGCATCAGAGAGACAACTCGTATCTGTTTGAAAATAAATAATGTCAAGTCCCACAGTCCAGAGGTCAGAGTTAGAGTTTTTGAGACCAGATTTAGACCAGATTTTAGGAAACGTTTTGATCAATAAACTTTTGTTTGTCAGAGTCAGTAAAGAGGAGTTCACTGACCAACTACTGGTAACCACTCATCTCTGTTTGGAGTTTGTTTGGGCTCATCGTGTGTGTTTGGGTTTTCTCCAGTCTTAAAAAACACACAGGTTAATTATTACTAATACAGTATTACCAGTATTACTATAATTAGCTCTAGCTTAACATGTCATGTCCCATACCTGCTGGGATTGGGTTCAGCTCCGAATCCACAGGATGAATCAGTGGAAGAGTTTATTTTCCTGACTGTTAATCCAGTGACCTGGTGTTGTAAACCAGTTGTTCCGTTGTTTACAGGAACAATTTTTTTAATGAATTTCATGAAGTAAAATCCACATAGACCTAAGTCAAGAAGATGACGACGTTCAAAAGGCTAAAAATAAATGTTGTTCATCTGTCACATAATGATGGGTTTTTGTACAAAATATTTTAAAATATATGTATATATACATATAATAATGTTATAAAAAATATAAAATTAGCTTTCAAATATCTTGCTGTTTCTCAGTGTAACGTCGCCCTTTGTGAATCACGGTCTCCTCCTGGTGCCCCATCTGTCCACACTGGGTCTGAGCGACTTGCAGTTCACACTGTAAACAACAGAGGTCAGTAGAAACTGCTCCTAAACGAAGCTGGCATCGTCGCCCTCCTCGGAGCCGCTGCTCCACGCTCCGGTGCCGTGAAGTCAAGTTCCCCAAAATATGCTGCAGTTGTAAAAGTCTTTCTTTAAACTACCATTAACAAACAGCTTGTTTTCTTACGTCCACCCTGATTCAGCAAACCTACGAGCACAGGCGTGCTTTATTTACGCTGCTGGATTTTATGCATGACAGTTCTGCTGAGGGGAAAAATGTTCCTCCTCCTCTTCCTCTTCCTCCTCCTCCTCCTCCTCCTCATCTTCCCCATGTTTCTCTATTGATTTTGGCGCTGCTTTGATGGGAAACCGTGCCAGAAGTGTCACTTAGATAAATCACTGTTAGTCCAAGCTGGCATCGCTTGGCACTGGTGACAGAAGGGAGAATTCCGCGCGGATCAAATAAATACAGATGTGGTATAATTAGTCGTATTCCCAAGGAGCCATTGTTGGGCATGTTAAAGATGCTCGGGATCAGCCGCAGCCTCGACTGCGTTCTGTCAGTGTAAACAGGAGCAGCAGCTCGGAGGGTCACGTCCCGCGAGCTTTCTGATGAGTCACACGTCCGTGGTGCGGAAATGAAACAAGGTGAAAATGTCTGCAGCTACTTCTCCTCATGGAGACTCATTAAAACATATATATATATATTTAGATAAATATATACAATATATGTATATTTGTATACATATATACTATAGGTATATATGTATATTTATATTATATTTGTATATATATATATACACTGTATATGTATATAAATATATTTTTCAATGCTGGTGATCCTGGTAAATACACTGGTGTGTAGTACTGTTCAGTTCACTGATAGCTTTGCGAAAGTTTTCTCTTTGGTCACAATAATCAAATTTTTGTAAAAGAAATTGATTAAACAAATCACAAAACATTTTTATTCACACGTGGCCAAGACAAAGAAACATAAATACAGTTAAACTGAAAAGGTAACCGTGTCCAGAGCAACTCACAAAACGATTTAGCTTTTTCAGAGAAAGTAACAGACATGCAGACCAAATATTTTATATATATATATGTATATAAATATGAGTCCAAATATATATTTTTCTCTCCTCTATGTTCTCCAATCCCAGCAGATCTGGGAGAAACTTGAAAACATGTTGTCCTTCACTGTGTCCTCTGAGACCGATGGTTCTTACGTTGTCCCTGCGGCTCTGGCTCTCACTGTCCTGGCTGGAAGTACTGTACTGTACTGTACTGTACTGTCCCTTATGGTCTAACTACAAAAATGACAAGAGCAGCAACGCAACAAAGAAACAAACACATTTTCATATTAGTTTCTTCAATTAAAAATTACTTTATTTTTTTCTCCTCTATGTTCTCCAATCCCAGCAGATCTGGGAGAAACTTGAAAACATGTTGTCCTTCACTGTGTCCTCTGAGACCGATGGTTCTTACGTTGTCCCTGCGGCTCTGGCTCTCACTGTCCTGGCTGGAAGTACTGTACTGTACTGTACTGTACTGTACTGTACTGTACTGTACTGTACTGTACTGTCCCTTATGGTCTAACTACAAAAATGACAAGAGCAGCAACGCAACAAAGAAACAAACACATTTTCATATTAGTTTCTACAATTAAAAATTACTTTATATATATGTACATGTATACGTATGTAAATATATGTGTATATATAATATGAAACGACTCTATAATATAATAGCTAATATAAAGAGGAGCATCGACCAAAGGTTGTATGGTAGGAGAGCTGCAGCTAGCCTCGTTCAGTACATATATATGTATATATGTAAATATAATAGCTATTATAAAGTGACGTCTGTTGAATTTAATGATAGATTTTCCGACCACAGAAACTGAAGTAGTGTCTCGTCTCCTGTCGTTTGTACGGTTCATTCTTGAAAAAACATTTCCACTGTAACCAGGAACATGATGGATTTTCAGGAGGACAATGTCAGGCCTACATGAACGTATACGACATGTCGTACTTCTTCTAGAACAACGTAAATTTAGAAAATGTGACATTTTTCACCGTTTTTACAGACTCTCAAAACGTTTCCATTTGGTCCAGATCTCATTAAACCCTTCTACAGTTTTACTCTTGTAAATCAAGCGTCCAACTGAATGAGCTGCTGGTTTGATTCCCAACGACAGCCCATGGACCAGAGTAACTGTCCAAACTCTTCTTCTTTGTCACAAACATCGCTGCTTCGCTCCAACTAAAACAATGTCTTTGTTTAATTTACTGTTTATTGGTCTATTCGCCAAAGGTCAACAAAGCGTCATTAGCTGAAGCAGCGTTAGCCGTACGGCTAATTCAGCCCTGGATGTATTTGATGTAAAACGGGCTTTGATCCTGTCTCCGGCCCAAACCGCTGCACTCCTTTAAGTGCATCATCTTATAACAAAGCCACAGCACATTTGCCACATAATACTGCCATTACAATAAATGCCACATCCTGGTGAAATTGAAACCCACTTTTCTCTCTCTCTCTCTCTCTCGCTCGCTCTCTCGCCTTCTCCCTCTCGCAATTACAGCCCCTTCAGGAGGGGACGTATTTATGCCCAGCAGTTAGCAATGCATTGATTTAATACGTTTCTAATCAGGACATACAGCTTCAGGGCCCGAAATGTTAATTTTTCCTGCTGCTTACAAAGTAGCCTTTGATTTTCTGTCACGGCAGTAATTACCGTTTTTTGCCACTAGATAGAAGGGGAGCTTTGTCTTGTCTAATTATGAGGTAATCATTGCTGTAGTGGCAGCACGCCGCTCTCACCTTTCTGTTATTACTATTTTCTTTTTCTCTCTTTTTTTTTTACAGTTTCTGTCTGCTTTAATTCACACTGTGACACTGTTAGCAGTGTGTGTGTGTGTGTGTGTGTGTGTGTGTGTAATTGTTGTGGTATGGGTGCTGTTAATTACTGGAGTTAATGGTTGAATCATGGCCAGGGCCCTTTGTGGCTGCAGAGTGTTGGGCAGCAGCAGCAGCAGAGAGAGACACAGGCCTGGAAAATTGTTTTTACCATCTGGGGACCGGGTGAGAGTGGAGGGGATGCAGAGAGGAGGAAAGGGAGAACAGCAGCCCACAGAAAAGGCCCAATTGGTGGCCAGAGCCTCGGGGTTCGGGGTCCATATGGAAGGCAGCACTTTGCCGTGCGCTTTATTGCACACCTTGCTGTTTTAATCAATGGCAAGCCTGTTCACAGAGCCTAGAGCAGCAGTGCTTGTTCCTCCTTGTCTCGCTGCTCCTTCCACTCTTGCTGCTCCGCTACACCAGCCTCACCAAGTCTCCGAGCGGCACTTTGCGGCCTCTTTGGAAGCCAGAGAAGTGGCCGTGAAAACCTTTGCGCCGACATGGAAGCTGCTATCATTCCGCAGTAGTGGTGGCGGTGATGATGATGATGATGATGATGATGAGTCGATACGCTCTTGGCTGCTGCCAGTGCCGTTCCCCCCGTCTCCCGGCAGAGCAGGAGTTAGAGCGCAGACACCTGCTGTGTTTGGAGTCATTTCTTAAAATGGTGATTCCATCTGAATTCCATTTGATTGTTGTGAGCAATAGGATGAGGCTACAAAAGACGCTTTAGCACCCAGATGCTGGGAAGTGTGCAAATAACCCCATAAAAGTGGCAGCCAGCAGTGGTCTGAATCCTCTGTAACCCCAGCCTGAGTGGAATAATCACCCCCCACAGATCTGCCCCACCAGGAGCTGGGGAATAAAGGAAGGGCTTTTATATGAGAGGAGGAGTGTTCGGCTTCATCACAGGACCGGGATTTTTTTTTTTTTTTTGTTAAATTAGATTCATTTGGTGACAAACACACACAACGGCAGAAGTAAAAAGGACCTGCTGTTTTAATCTTCATCCAACTACATACAGTAGTAACACAACAGCAGTGAGACCGTCCTGTAGCCACAGTATATGTCTTATATATTTTATAACCTTAGAAACAAATATTTTTACAGAGCAACACTTGGAAAGGACATTATTTAAAGAATTCCTGCAATAAACGTTATATTAATATTAGTAAAATATAATAATAATACAATTTAATTATAATAATGCTCATTATTATTATATAATTTTTGTTGTTTCTCTGTTTGTAACTTTGACTTGTGTCTGTTTTGCCAACACTGTACATTTCGAGCTAAATTAAGACAATCGTATGAGCTAAAGTTTTAACTATGATTCTTTGGACTGGGTATTAGCTCCATGTTATGCTATTTTGTCTTTTTTTTTAACTTTCTTTGGACTGGGTATTAGCTCCATGTCGTGCTATTTTGTCTCTTTTTTTTACTGAAAACTTACTGAAACTTACAAATGTATAAGTTAGCTATTAGCTCTTTTGGCTAACATTCGGTCCTTCTTAGTGTAGCTTGTGTTTTAGCTTAACTAAACTAGTGTTTTACCTCTTTCCTAACTCCCAACTGTTCAGTGATTATTAGCTTAGCGCCAGTTTATTGTTTGGCTAATTCCTAGCAAAACCTTCTATTTTCTCACTTGAAACTGAAATGATCCAGTGTGGCTTCAATAACAGTCTGTACCAAAAAACAAAGACAACTTTAGTATGTTGTTATTACTGAGTGTATAAACAAAAATACACTGTTAGCATCTTTGACGTAACTCATCAGATACAGATTTCATACAACAACATGAAAAACTCTGTGTATTTTTTGAGTAGTAAAATAAAAAAGATTAATTTTTTTTAATCCAATCAAATAAATCTGATTTCCTGAAACTCTGTGACAGAGCCGTAGAAGAAGAAGAAGCCGTTGGTTGAGTGTGTGTTTCCACGTGTTGGTTCACTTTGGCTGCTTCCATTACAGCTCCCACCATTACTTGGATTTGTGATTAAATTTAGCAAAGTGCTGCCGATAGCCGAATTGTCGAGCCACTCTCAATTACCATCGAGGGAGGCTACCTGAGAAAGCTTAACACAGCAATTAACAACTTAATTAAGTGCCACAGCCATTGTGGCATTTCTGGAGCCAAGCAACAAGGGGCGTATTGATTGCAGAGGATTGCCAGTTGGTCCCCAATTGATCGCACAATTGATTGGCTTGAATAGGCATTCTTCAATGACTCGCTGTGTGTGTGTGTGTGTGTGTGTGTGTGTGAGTCTGTGTGTGTGTGTGTGTGTTGTCTACTTGTCTCAGAAGAACTAACCATCATCCTGCCATGTGACACACTGATAATGACCTGCCAGACTGTGCAAGTCCTGTTCCAGTCCCCCTGGGTCTGACTCACATGTTTGATGTCTGTTGTCAATCAAAACCAATCTCTCTCTCTCTCTCTCTCTCTCTCTCTCTCTCTCTCTCTCCTCCATTTACTTTAAATAAACCTGACAGTGATGCAGTATTTGACAAGCATGTACACAATGGTACAGTAACACTCTCGTTCAGGACTTGGACTCAAAACTTGAACTCCACTCACTCACAACTAGGTGTTCCCAACCCCAGGTCCGCGGACCGCTAACGGTCCGTAGCTCATTTATCACCGGGCCGCTCTGGGACACAATGAAAAAAAAAAAATTTAATTCAAAGAGAATCCAGTCATATCCATTTACTTTCCTCGTTCAAAGATGATCTGGGAGTGTTTCAAAATAATGTGTCGTCCAGATCCTGATACCAACAGAATATAGTCTGAAACACGTTTTATTTTGAAAATGTAACGATCCTCCAGCAATTAGCTACTGTTACAGTGATGAAATGTTGACTAAAGACTGCAGTTCTGGCTACACATTATTATATAAATGAATACATACACTTTATTAAGTCCCGATTTTATTAGTAGTACTGTACAGTAAACAATATGAATTGATTGAAGTATTTTAATATTATAATAATAATATAATATTATATATTTAATTCCCTTATTATTGAATGTTTTTGTTGAGTATAATTTAACACACACACACACACACAGACACTAGAAAACACATCAAACACAGCTACCACCAACCACACACACACACACACACACGTACACACACACACACACATGCCCAAGTGCACCCAGGGGAGCAGTTAGGGCGCAGCGCCGGGCCTGGCTGTAGGAGGGGAGTAAAGTGGTGGTAAGATGTCAAATAAACTGTCATCTCTTATTGTGTCACTGAAGTAATTCCCTTTTAAAGGCTTGACCTCTGACCTCTGAGAATCTCTGCCTATTGCACTGAGCACAGGGGGAGACACCGCCACATAGTAAATGACTTGGCAGAGGGGGGAGACGGGTGAGAGACCAGAGTCCTGTTGTAGCTGCTGCACCTGGTAAAGTACGTCTCCAGTGCAGGAATGAACGGAATTCCTTTTTTTTATTATTTTGAATATAGAAAAAAAAAAAATTTCACTCACCTCGGGTGTCGTCCAAATCAGCCGCAGCTCTAATCCTACAAAGTAGTGTCTTCAACTCCTGGCCCAGGGGCTACTCCCGGTTCACAAACCCTACACTTTTCGGCCCACAATTAGATGTCAATCAGGATTTAATATTGGTGTTCAGGAAAATTTTTCAATTAATTTTCCAACGTTTTATCTGTGCATTCATTAAAATGTTATTCAGGAGGGGAAATAAACGGCACTCATTAGCATAATTAAATGATAGAGTTTTTATAGTATTGAAGAAAACGATACTTTTTCTTTTTTGTAGACGATGATGTAATGAGCTGCAAAAACAATGAATACGTTTTGGGAACAGTTTCAAAGATCCAGAACAGGTATGAAAGGGTTAACTGAGATCTGAGAACAAATCCATGAATTAGAAATCTGGAGTAGATGCAAAACATCTTCTTTTTTTTTTTTTTTTTTTTTTTTTATTAATTTTTTTTTAATGAAGCTCGTTTTGTAAATGAAGCCTAAAAAAAGTCTTGCACAGTGATGCACCGTATGTGTTACAGACCGAGAAAAAAAAAAAACGTTGACGTCTGTTGAAGAGACACTCCCAGATGGATTGAAGTCTGCTCTGGATAATTTACAAAAAAAAAAGACAAAATAGAGGAAAAGCAGCTCATTCAGCCACATGGGTCAAAAAGAGAAGTAAACACAGAGGGGCAGTGGAGGGTGGGGATTGGGTAAAAATGTAAAAAAAAAAAAACTCCAGCCCTCAGCAGCAGGACATTGGTTTTTAACCAACATGTTTCACAGACAGACTGAACACACACCACAGTGTTCATAATAATGTATAATATTTTATATCATTATTTTAATATTATAATATTTGTATTACACCTCATGTTTTATTTTATATCATTATTTTAACATTATAATATTTGTATTGCACCTCACTATTTATTTGTATGACTTTCCCTTGCCCCCGCCCCTAATAATAGTGGTTCACTGGTGTAGCGGTTAGCATTCTGACAGCATGGAGTCATGGGTTCAATTCCCAGAAGAACCACATGTTTGATTGTTAATCCTCCTCTTGTCGCTTTGGATAAAAACGTCTGCTAAATGTAATTAGTGTAGTTTTTTTTTAAATAAGCTAAATATTTATAAATATTTTAGTTTAAAATAAACTAAATAAAACAAACTATTTGTACAGAAACACTTTGGTCAGTACTGAATTGATCTACTGACTGTATCATCGTCCATAATTGGATTGTATGAGCTACTGTACTGTATGTCCCAGCTTACCTTTTATAATAGTTCCAAATATGACCAGCAGGTGGTGGTGTGATATGGACTGAGCATGTGAATGAAGGAGCTGCTGACAAAGGAGTGTTCAGCTGTGATCAAATATCATTTTGGAAAATACATTTACTATGGAAATGACACATGATTATGAGGATTAACCTCGTGTGTGTGTGTGTGTGTGTGTGTGTGTGTGTGTGTGTGTGTGTGTGTGTTTGACAGCCTCAGCCTCTCTCCCTGAGCCTGCTGTGGTCCTGAGGTGGTCAACTTATGACCTGTAATTACACTGCGACTTTGCTCTCACATCTCACTGGAGCAGGTTTGGTCGCTGATACTTCAATTACCTCAGTCCGATGCCTGTGTTGCTCTCACAGGCCCAAAAAAAAAAAAAAAAAAAAAAAACAATCATAATGATAGTCCAGGGAATGATTTTACACCACACTGCAGCAAAAACAGAAAAAAAAGCATCAGAGGAAGAAAAACAAACAAACAAACGAAGATAAAACAGCAGAAAAAGGCTCAACGTTTTATTTTAATGGTGAAAGGAACGGAACGTCTTCAATAAAATCCTGACCTCTGTGCATCTCAATAGACGGCTTGTAAATTTTTATTCCCCCCGATTCAATTTGCAAACATTTTAAATTTAAAAAAAAAGGGGAAAAAAAAAAAAAGCCTGTGAAAGGAGCCGAGCGGAGGCGGCGACAAAGACAGACGCACATTGATTGAAAATATTCTGGGTTAATTTGCATTCAAACTTGGAGAAAAAAAGAGCGAGGGAGGCCGAGACGCAGGGAGAGAGAAGGAAAAAAAAAAAAACCATATCTATTTTGGCATATTTGAAGGTTGGGTCCGGGTCGCATATGTTTGCCCTTGTATAGTTCTGTCACATTGTGGCGTAACAGAGCCTCAGCTGCACGATCGCAGTTTTTAATGAAAAAGTGGGGGCTGCCACATCCAGGTAAGACCCCTGGAGGTTGTATTTCCAGGGCTTTGTTATGTCCCGAAATGAGAGAGCGTGGACACACACACACACCCACACACACACGTACACAGTGACAATGGTAGCTGTGGTATTGCCTGATGATAAACACTCCTTTCAGCATAAAGAGCAAATGTTTAAGAAATCCTTGATCATCTGAAAGAGTCTGGGACAGACATCAGTCAGTGTGCGTGTGTGTGTGTGTGTGTGTGTGTGTGTGTGTGAGGAAACATCTGTGGGCATCAAACTCTCACCAAACGCGGCCGCCTCTGGACACAGCAGTGAAACTGTAGAACACAGGCAGGAGCAGCAGCAGTTTTTTTTTGTTTGTTTTTTTGTGGCGTTCAAGGCCAAACTTGTTTTATTGCTCTGATTTAAAATGCTTTAACAATGTTTGTGCCCTGAATGAATGTCGTTTTTTTTTTTACTTGTTTGAATATGTATGTGTTCGGAGCAGATGTCAGGCTGCAGCAGAGTGATGTGTTCGTGGGGGAGCAGAAGTCTCCAGAAGTCTTTGTGTTTTACTTTATTACTTTCACTGTTCGGCTGCTCGCGTCGGGCTATATATGACATGTGAGCAGCGACCATGATGCGCTCTTTCACACACCAAAGGTCAGAGGCATCGCTTACAGAGAGAGAAGGACTCCCACCCTCACCCTCACCCTCCTCTCTGCCTGCCCAGTCAGTCATTACCTCACTGCCTATCAATAATTGACACTAAGTTGTCAGTTGAAAAGCAAGCCAGACTTTCCGTTGATCTGTTTGATGAATATTTCAGCTGACAAACAGGCCACCTGACACGCCGCACCAGAGCGACGTGTGGTTAGAGAGAGGTCGCTCGTCCCGGCCGCAGGCGTTCACATGGATGCATTCGCATGTACAGTATATACAGTTACAGCGTTGATGTTTGTTGTTGTTGATGTTTGTTGTTGTTGATGTTTGTTGATGTTGATGTTTGTTGATGTTGATGTTTGTTGATGTTGATGTTTGTTGATGTTGATGTTTGTTGTCGTCTTTTGGCTTCTTTTTTTTGCTCACTGTTTACAGTCATAAATCACAGAGGGATAAGTGTGTGTCATGGTGCGGCTGGTCTCTGTGTCAGACGTTCACAGGGTGAAGCCTCTTCCTTTAGATCAGTGCCTTTGTTGAGGTCTGCCCTCAGATTCAGGGCTATTAGGTTTAAAAAAAAAATGAAGGTTTTTTTTTAATAAAAATTCTCCAGCTCCTCCTTGGCTTTAACCAAATAAAATTCAGCAAGAGCTGCAATTACTTTTTTTTTTGTATGTAAAAATAAATATTGGTGAAATCGTAGCTAATCAGGAAATCATTCCAAATTTATATATTTATATATATTTATTTACAATTGTAAATATCTATCTTGTTATTTATAGGTAATTATGTTATAAATTGACACCCTGATCTACACGGACCGAACCTTTAGTTCGACAAATATAATTTAGACAGTTAATTCATTCCCTCCAGTCGTTTTAACAGAGACTTTCTAATGATGAGTTCGTCAGATGGCAGTTAACCATAATTAGGGGAGAGAAAGTAGCTGTACAGTTTTTAAATCAGGATTTCAGGTTTTAAGTAGGGATTTTTTGGGGGTGTACAGCATAACTGAACTGAACTGAACTGAGAAGTAATGTCTTTGTTTTTAAATTCCAGCAGCTCTTTATACTCTCTCTCTCTTCTTCTTTGTGGTGACCATAGATTTTCTATTTAAGACCAAACGCATATAAATACTGGTACAAAACCATGTGGAGAGAAACCATTGGTCTTCATACACAGGCCGATAAAGTTTTACTGATCTCCAATATTTAAATTCTATTACGAGTTTCTGTTTTTATTTTATGTCTGTTTAAAAAAAAACCCACTACTTAGTCACATTTTACCTTCAATAAAACCACTTGACCAGGGCATGAATGAGGAGCAGAAAGATCTATGTTGAAGCGGTGATGTGTTATTTATGACGGCCAGTGTTGAAAACAGCCTCTGCGGAGGAGACATACTCCATAAATTTCTCGATGGCCTCTATAAGCAGGTCAGAGAGACGCCGATATTTCCTCTTTATTAGAAACAACACAAACAACATGCGGCCATAAAGGGGGCCTCAGAGGTGAGGCTGAGACAGTGGGAAGTGCAGAGGGGGAGGGAGGGGGAGAGAGGGAGCTGAGAGGTAGTCACACAATCCATTTCCTCCCGCCGGCGTGTCCATATATTGGGGCGTTTTGTCATAACCCTCAGACCGGTGACTCTCAGAGTCCCAGTGCTTCATCACAGGTCAACTCGAAGATGAACTCTGAAGGGGAGACCAACGAATGATGGCGGACCCACCAGCCATTCATATCTGCTGGAGCGCCATAACCCTCTAAATATCCTGACCTCAATCTAGAGTCTGCATGTTGAAGGCCCATCACGGAGCGAGCGTATCGATCTGCAAAGCAACTCTGGCAGCGTCAATAAACAACCTGCCTTTGGCTTCAAGGCTGAACAGACTCATCTCTGCCTCAGCCGTAGGGTTTCTATCTGGACGCCTGAGTTCCAACGTGTGGCACTAACTGTTAGTGCCACACGTGTCAAACTCAAGGCCCAAGGACCAGGTCTGGCCCGCCATGTCATTTCATGTGGCCCGTGGGAGCTAAAAAAAAAAAGTAAGGCGAAAATTGATGCAGAAGACGGGACAGTGAATAAAGGAACGTACTGAAGGGAGAAACTGGTGTGACGGTGTCAGCGAAGAAAGAGTAGAATACACGCATTTGTCACTGTTTTTAAAGGAGGTGGGCGTGGAACATGGAGACGTGCCGAATCACACAGAGGTCCATTATGGCAACAGCACCATGACTGAGTGATCAACTGAGCTCGGAAGAAATCGCTGTTTTAATGCAAAGTGAAGTAATATCAGTGTTTGTTTTTTACTTAAAAAATGTGTTTAAAAATATGTTTTTTAACCTGGAAAAATCGAAAGAATTTAGTTTTACTACACAGATCAAAGTGCAACATTTGTAACTTGAATAAATAACAATCAATCGAAAATGGTTTTGCAGTGGTTTCTGACCTTTTTTGGCTCAGATATTTTTTATGCTACATTTTATTTGAAAAAGAATAATAATTAGTTAAAAAATATTTTTATCAGTCATTTTCTTTAATAGATGAATAGACATTTCATGCGACCCCCATTTGAATTCCAGATGACCTCACATGGGGTCGTGACCCCAAGGTTGAAATACACTGGTTTATACCAAATAATAATTAGTTAAAAAATATTTTTAGTTTAACACAGACACAGATCCAGTGTTTGTAATTCTGTCCCTCGTGGAGGTTCTGTCCAGGGTAAATAAGACCTTGGACTGCGGCCGTCACAGTGTCCGTTAAATAATGACATTAATGTTAAAGAGTGTGGTAAATAGAACGCTATGAGGGTCAATGTGTGCAAGAACAATCCATTCCTAACCAGAAAACAAATGGGGTTTGAGGATCTTCTATATCAGCAGTACAGTGACAGAAGACACAGTGACTGTGGGGGTCATCGATCAATAAACACAAGCAAAGCAATACATTTGACGCAGGCTAATGAAATAATAATCATCGTCAGTGTTGGAGGAGCACGGCCGGATCTTCACAAACTTCACATGTTACAACACAAACAGCCCCAAACACACGTCGGGCCCTGGTGTCAGACCATTACGGTGCTGTCTTGTTTACTTGCCTGGCCCTGTTTGCTTCCAAGTTAAATAAGTGTGCCTCATATATTTAGAGTCAAACTGAGCTCACTTCTTGCTAAGCAGGTTGTCAATAGCCAGAAAAGAGGCAGAGGGCAAAAGAAGAGGTCTGATAAAATGGCTTTTAATTACCAGACAGTGAATACTGGCCTTCTTTCCCCACTTTCTCCTCCCAGCTAAGTCAGGACTTTGATTTCTGATACCGTGGATTGCTGACTGGGCTTCATCCACGTTGCCCCTGAAGCAGAAGGACCTCACGCCAAGTCCTGGGAGAGTGTGTTTGACAAAGTGCCATATAGATCTGTGCTTTTCATCAAAGGCCAGTGCTGTTAGAAGCATTAATCAGCTCAGCTGATAGCTCCGCTTTGTTTCCTCTCATTACTTTTGTGTACCAATTAGAGAGAGCGATCATTTCTAGCATTATATGGACATCAATGGACAGCTGCAGACACACTGATAGATAGAGAGATTGACCAGCATCCAGAAATGTCTGGTTGTTGGTCTATGTAATAAACAGAAGTTTAAGTTTAAGGCTGTAAACAAAGTACAAACTCTTTGTTATTATTTATTATTATTATCAAATAACAATGTGGTTGAAAAAGGGGATCAAATTTAAATCAAAGTCATTTTTAATGCTTTTAAACCAGCATCAATTCAAATTTGCACAATTGTATGTATTATTCTGTTGGATTATAGTCAGTCAATCAGCAAGGACTCGTCTGGACAAAGGTTTCAATCCAGACTAGAGTTACAAGATCAAACTTTTTTTGGAGAAGCTCAAAGAGAGGGACAACCTTGAACATCTTAGACACTCTGGTTGGTCAGACACTTTGACAAAACAAACAAAAGTTTGGAACAACAAGCATTATCCTCCAAAGAATGACGAGATGTTAAGCAATATCAGTGATAGAGTTGCAAACTACCACTAAAAAAATGCAATCTAAATTAAGTCATTTTAAATTTAGGTTAAGGTTAAGTTAGGTTACAAATGTTTCCTCTGATTTCAAAACTTTAACAGAATCATTTTCAGCCCTTTGTTTTGATAAAACTATATCTGTGTGTTCGTTGTTTATACATAGTATTTTTAATGTAATGAAAGAAAGCCAACAAGTGTTTGACTGAATGTGTCATGTTGTGTCGTAGTCCGTCTGCAGTCTGAATATTTTGGCATGCTGCTGAACATGCTGACACGGTTTGCGTGGTCTTTAATCTGAAGGGCAGAAAACGGATGTTGATTTGAGAACGCCTCCGTTATTATTTCCTCCAAAATAGCTTCGTGGCTTAATGTCAGATAACAGTGACATTTAGACTTGGCGAAATAGATAACAGCGTTTTATAAACACATTTTAACTCGCAGTTAATTTGAACAGCATCATTGGCGCGTTCAAATTATTAATTCAACAATTCTCAAAGTGAGCGAGATGATAATAACTATCGCCGACAAACCATGACCGGAAGTTAGCCGTTTCAGCTAATGTCATCTTTCAATAGTCGTATTCCAGGATAACATAGTCTTCATAATAAGTATGGAACCTATAGTGATTCGCATTAAGACACCGTCAGGAGACATGGACTCGTCCGTGGACTGTCCGTCGCTTCTGAACTTCAATGAATTGCTGGTGAGTTTTTAACGATGCTACCGCAGCAGCTAGCTATTCATTTACACCACCCATCAACATCAGGAGTTCAAATACATTGTAATAGGTGGTTCGCAACAACACATTTAATCGGGTCCGTTATTATTGACCTAGTGTCACTTCTTATGCTTTATGACAACGCGTTACTTTTTCTCTCTAGTCGCAGGATTCCACAGTTTTTCAGTGTTGCTTTAACCCAGTGTCTCCTCTGCTATAAATCACTTTGTCAAACTTTACAGGTCGCCATCAGAGATGTCATGCCTGAAACCACTGTCACGGCCTTTGAGTGTGAGTGTCTCTTTAACATGTGTCGGTGTAAACACGTTAATGTACGTAGATTATCGACTGGTAATGTGACAGCTAACAAACATGTTGGACGTTGATAAGTTTATACATGTTTCTTTTAAAAATAATAATATACATGTTTCTTTAAAAAAAAAAAAAATAAATAATGCCCCACACTTCATATAGTTTAATTTTAACTGAAAGTCCAGTACAAATAAATAACAAGAAACTAAACATTTAACTTTTAATGAGCACCTTTGAAATAATGTCTCTTTTTGCCAATTGTGTTTTAAACTCTTGTGTTTATTTTTTAGATGAGGATGAGGTGGGAGACAGAATTACTGTCAGAAGTGATGAAGAACTGAAGGCCATGTTGTCATATGTGAGTACATGATACATGGAGGTTGGTGTGAGTCAATCACATTAAATTTCATTCATAAAAATATTAAAATAAAATATTTTTGTGACGTATGTAAGTGTGTTTAAGTAAGTATTCTGTGCAGAGCCTTGCAGCCAAGAGTTAGAGAATATAATTTGGTACGTGGGACAGATAATGGTGATCACTCAGGGAGACTGTTCTGACTGTAGAGTAAAGGAACTAGGACTTTCAAAAATGTTTTCTATTGTGAAATACAATCAACAGTTCTCTCACTTCCTGCTTCACTGGGCATCTTACAACCTTGTTTACAACCCTGACGTGTTTCACCTCTACACTGACAATGATTGACTTGGCAACTTAAAAAGAATTTCGAAATTGCTGTAATTTTTCATCAAGGAATCTTGTCTGACGTCCATTGTACCTGCTATTCAGTCTCTTTAGACCTGAATGTTTTTGGAGATTATGCTATTCAGTCTCTTTAGACCTGAATGATTTTGGAGATGGAGAGGACAAAAGCCCTGTCCTGTTCATGGTTACCTAAAATTTGTTGTAAAACTAATTATTTTATTTAAAATAGGATTAAAAAAAATTCAGTAATACGTCTAAGATCTTAATTCTGAGAAAAAATCAAAAGCTTGAAGGCCGGGAAGCATTCAGTACCAGAGAGAAGAAATTTAGAAAATTTATTTTTTATTGTATTTGCTACAGAATGAGAAAACCTGATTTTCTTTACATATAAAAAATATATATTTATGTGAAATGTGTTAAGGGTTTAGAGATTCTTGTGGGTGTCCAAGTCAGGAAATCCTGTGAGGTGGTCAGTGTGTCATGGAGGAAGAAGAACAAAAGTCTTTGTTTCTCTCACCACAGCCTCTGTGTTTTTCCTGTTGTCATTGTATCGAGATATGAAAACGCAGCAGGACGCTAAAGTTTAGTTGCAAAATTTCTACCAAACACTAACTATACTCATCTAGTTGTAATATTTACACAGGTTTGGTAGTTAATTTGGAAATGTTTTTGTCACGTGTAGTAATGTTAGCAGTACTGTAGGTTTCTTTGTGTGTTACTGTTAAACTAAACTTGCCTTGTGGCCATGATAAACAATGGTGACCTACGATGTTGTGTTTCATCCATTAGTTAAGATTAAGTGTTAGACAAATTGTAGGTCATGTGTCAAACCCAAGGCCCACGGGCTGAATGCAGCCCACGGAAGCTTAAAAAGGAACATGCATATAATGAAGTCTGCCTCAGAGCATATATTGACCTGAAATTACAACTAAAACAATGCATTAGATTAGATTGTATTTTAGAACCTTATTTTTCCTCATCAGGAAATTGATAAAAAAAACTGCAGTCCCTTATTCTCCCAATGGGGAGGTCTTTGAAACCTACATAGTCTGCCAAGGGAAGGCACCATAAATGATGTCTTTCCTCTGGGGTTCGAACCCATGACCTTGTGCATGTAAGGCAGGGTTCATAACCACTACACCATTGAACTGCTGTATGGTGTAGAGAGATCTAAGAGCTTGTTAATATTTTTACTATAGTACCAGACTGATCAGAGTACTCCTGGTCTAGTTTTTGTTTAGAGATAATTGAC
This sequence comes from Cynoglossus semilaevis, assembly GCF_000523025.1. NCBI lineage: Eukaryota > Metazoa > Chordata > Actinopteri > Pleuronectiformes > Cynoglossidae > Cynoglossus > Cynoglossus semilaevis. The sequence goes on along the minus strand of NC_024311.1, from coordinate 11,803,096 downwards.
TCACTCATTAGTACCCATGTGTTCACTGCTTCCTTGTGAAGCAGTACTGCTTTAACGCGGCCCAGCAGTTCAGACTAACACATCACTAATTTGTGTTCAGCCCAAGGCCGTGAGAGAAAACATCTTGTCAGTTTTCCAATAATTACCACACGTACATACACGTATAGATGTCTCCTCCTTCCCTTTCACTTCCCAACCTGAAGCAGAACATTTTCATATTCCACCCATACTTACTGTTCATGTCACGGACAGTAAGAGTAATGGCGTCTAATGGCTTTCTCCACAAAGTACACTCAAAGCTAAATGAGCTGTCAATTTTTATTATTTATTATTCAGTACTTAAAGTTTTGCCTCATTAAAGAGCGCCCCCCCCGGGCTGCGGAATTGTTCAAAATCTACTTTCATCTGTGGATGTCTTTTACCCCCCATCAGTTTACAATGATGCCGTGAGAGCCATCGGCCGAATTTACAGTGGTTGTTTCTTTTCTTTTTTCTTTTTTTTTTCTGCCCATTTTTTATGATGCATTCACTTGTGGTTGCTTTTTAATCATGAAGTACTGTAGCTTAGTGGAGCACAGTGATTAAGTGGAAGGAGACAGCTGTTCTGTCACTAAGGGTTATGAAACGGGAGGTTTGGGAGGAGCACTGGCCTTCACCTGGTTTACCATTCAAAAGTCATGTTTGAATCTTTAGAGACGCATGTGTCCTGTCTGAAGAACTTCACTGGAAACTCCTTGATTTGAAATAGATTTTATCAATAACCACCACGGACTGAAAAAGGTCAAACTAGTCGTTTACTGCTGGAAATCTAATCCATACTTTATGGAAAAGCTCAACTGAAGGAATAATCCACCTTAGCAGTCAGTTGTCATCATTAGGAACACTGTTGCATTTAGCATTTTACACCCTTAATATTTATAATATTTATCAGTACACTGCTAACACAGTGGTGACATCGTAGGACATAAAAACATCAGAAGAGTCTGACTTGTGCTTTGGAGCCATAATGAGGGGGATAAAAAAAAAACAACACAAATGAGAGTAAGTGAATGCAGCACAATCCAATCATTGACGACGTATCCATCCACTCTTAGTAAGTGAATGCAGCACAATCCAATCAGTGACGACGTATCCATCCACTCACCAACTAGTTCCTGTGCAAAATTAGTTTTAAGGTTCTACGTTGGAACGATGGAACAAGACTTTCTTAATACATTTATGGGAGATGGCGACGTTACCACGAAACGCTGTAGGTCGAGGACGTCGTAAACTGAGGACCTCCTGTATTCTATTCTGTTTAATCCAACATATTCTATTATGTTTCTACTTATTTATATTCTTCTGTACAACTCTGTTTTATTTGTAATTTACTTGAGTATAATTTTCAGTTTAGCATAGTCTTGAATCTAATTTGAATCTAATATTCTCATGATTAAAAAAAAATCATTGTTTTTATTATTGCGATGCCACATTTGATCATTTCCAAAGGTGTAATTTTGGCAACTTGACAATTATTCAAACTAAAGTATTTTGTTCTGATGCAGATCTGTTACAGTACGTGAAGAGAATACTGTTTGTTTTGCCGTTGTCGTTGTTCAGATGTGGTGTCTTCATAGTCATACTATATCTAAATCATGACCCTGGTTTGACCCGGGACATGTATGAGGCGTCACACACTGCACTGCTGGATCCACAGATTTCAAAAGGCCATTTCTGCAAAGAATATTTTGGCGGACAAGTCTTGAAGAGCAGTAATGGTTTTCTTCTCCTCCCGGGACGGTGGCGTGAACAGAAAGCTGCTGATCGCCCCAAAAATACTTGGGTCACTGAAATATAATTTACACTTGCTAAGTATTTTTTTAAATGCATTATGCAATGGTGTTGCAATTCAGCAGGCATTTGCATTTCAATTCAGAGGATTTTATTTTATTTCTTTATTTATTTTCTTTACTCCATGTTGCGATTGTTTGCTGCACTTGCCGTTTGGCCTCCGTGGAGACCCTCTGTGGGTTTTTGCAGGGTGTTATTTATTCCAGGTGAGCAGACAGCCATTATGGGAAATGATTAGGAATAAAAAGGAAAAGCCGCCTGCTGGCTGAGAGGTGGGCTAATTCATTAGAGTCTGTCATTGTTGGTTTTTGTCTGAACGTGTTGTATTTTGACTTAATTAGTTCAAATGTGCCTCAAGACCCCGTTCCTCTCTACAGTTGTTTTTTTTTTTTTTTTTCTCCTTCTCAAAATCCTTGCTTTAACATTGCCGGCTGGAAAATTCTTGTGACTTGGTGCTTGTGCAAAATTAATGCTCAAGTTGAGCACTTAATTAACATGAGTCTGCAGAGGACATTTATTGTGAAAGGTATGCCCCCTGACTGGCTACATTGATTGCTACATGGTCCTGGGAGACACACTGGTCTTGGAGGCATCTCTAATCATTGTTCGACACCTTGAAAGACGGACGCCTCCGTTCAAAGTTAAAGACTGGTCTGTGTCAGCTGCTAAAAAAAAACCATGTGACCTCATCTGTTCTTCCTCTGCTCCTCCTGGATTCAGGGTCTCTAATTCTGCCATTCTTAACTTTCATTTCCCCTCAGCGTGCTAATGATGATGAGGCCTGGGCTGCTCTCACTCTCCCACTTTTCCCTCCAGGCTGAGCGATGGTATTTGGGATCGGACACTGTTTAGTTATTGGCCAACAATGGAGAATGTGTTTTAATAACACAACTACTACAGATTAGGTTGTAATTGCAGCCTTAATCAATAAGCTAGCTGAGCAGAAAATTAAAGGTGCGACCCCCCCCCCCCCATTCCTTCCCCCGGCAAACACACACAACGGCATTTTTTTTTTTTTTTTTTTGGTATTGGGCCCATTGTTCAGATGTAGCCTTGTGAGAATGCTGCAGGGCGAAAGCAGAGGGCTAGGAGCGAGGAGGGATCTGACAGTGATAAATAGGCCTTTTAATAACAGCTGTGCCACTTGGGTAGCCATTCTGATCCATCCCCATCCAAGCTGGGCCCATCGTCCTCCCTCCTATTCTTTCTCCCTCAATATGAGAGAGCACATTTACATAGCACATTTGCCTTGATGACTTGGAAGTTCTTTAGAATTGTAATTTTTTTTTTTTTTTTTTTGTGAATCACAATGAACACATGTGGGCCACATGAAGGTGTACATCTCCGGAAAGTGCACCACAGGAAAAAATCTTGGATGTTCACTTTCTGCCGCTGGAGCTTTGGAAAACGTAGCACACATGTACGGACACGCGCAGTTTAACAGATGGTTTGGTTAACTGATACATCAATTATTGCTTTGCTTTGGCAAGTGTCTGCGAGGCTCCAGAGTGTGTCTGCACGTGTTAGTCCTGTAGGATGTGAATGTTTGGTGAGCTGTTGACCTGCAGGAGAGAAGGGTTAATGTTACACTCCTTCAGAACAAGCCCACAGGGCATTGGTCCTCGTCGGCAACAGATTTCAGCTCAGCATGCCACTTTTTTTTTGGAACATTGTGGATGAATTCTGACGTCATTTAATTAGACACGTTTCTGGGCTGGTGTGGATACAGGCCATATTAAAATTGGTATGGCTTTGTGTTGTCAGATATCTGTTTTTATGTCATGTGTTCATGTTTATATTTAATATATTTAGTGCACGAAGCCCTTCGAATGTGAATTCTTAAAGTAGCATTTTCAGAATAGTTCTTATTTTGAAGGAATGAAAACAGAAATGTTCAGAATTAAGAAAATATGATATGTAGAAATATTGTGGAATTGCGTGTTGAAAAACATTTTTATAAAAAGATTTTCAAAAGCAAAATATTTAAAAAATACTAAAGACACCCCAGCGATTTTTTTTAAAAGTAGCTAAAATGTAACATGTTCCTAACACAAATATTAGGAAAAGGAAAAAAAAGAAAAAAAAAAAAAATCTCCCAGGGCAGTTCTGGTTCTCAACCACTGTATCACGGTACATTAGTGTGCAGTCATTTACTAAAATATTTTTTTATAGTAGTTAGTTTTCTTTGTTTGTCTGAAACAGTTAAATACTCTTCCACTACAATGTAGTGGACGGCCTTGTGTGTCTTTCTTCAATTCCAGTGAGTACATCAGTGTTGTGTTCGACTAAACAGGCCCAGGTTTACAAGCAAATTACATATACTTTCCGTGACATTTTTGTTTGATGGTGAGGTGTGGGATTTTGCTGCAGTAAAAATGTGGTTTGTGAATGAACCTTTAAAAATTGCTGGATTTTTTTTTGTTTTTTAAACCCATGTTGCGCTCACCCTCTAATTCTATCACTTCTGTTCTTTTCAGTACTGCAACACAATGAATGAACAGCGCATGAGTGGACTGCTGCCAGACCCTCTCCAGATTTTTCCAAGAGGTACAAATTGACACGACAATTCATCACGACTGGGAAAAGCTGAAAGGCCCGATACGTGTTTGCAGTTCATTTATTTAAAATAATTTCACTCCATATTTAAAACATGTTCCAGGCAGACGCTGCTGTGTGAGGGGAATATTTTTACAACAATTAGTAAATGGGAGCTTTTAATGACAGGAAATGACAGCGCAGCCTCTGGACAACATTATAATTCTGCGGCTCGTTCTGGTACCGTGTTGACACTCACTTATTAGTTCACTATTGCTTGCGCTTCAAGGACACTTGAACCGCGAGTGCATGTCACGTAGATCCAGGCGTAGATAGGCCTCACTGTTATTGTGCAGCTTCTCTTTAAAAGCTAGTTTTACACAACAAGGGATTCTTCAATATATGCCTTTTTTGTATATTCATATAGTTTTTTCGGTTCTGTTCCTACATAATCCCTAAAGCCTCCAGGGCTGAAGAAATAAAACATTTTATTGTTTCTGTTTAACTCGACGTCTGGCCTCATCACCCTCTGTCTTTTCTTTTCTCCTCTGTCTCCATATTTTTAAAAAACTCTTTTTTTTTTTCTCCGTTCCTTCATACTTCTGGTAGAGCACAGCATCTCCCATCACTTTGGTCTACACCTTATTTCAAAGTAACCCTCATTTCATGTCCTCTTTTTTTTCTTTTCTTTTCTTTTCATTTTTTTTCCTTTTATAAAGAACTGATTCCTTTTCAGCACATTTGTAAATGGTCCAGTGATGTGTTCTACAATCTAGTCAATTACTGTTTCAGCCGGCAAGACTCCAGGGATCCGGAACATACATGGCCTGAAGGTACGTATCTCAATAATTGTTTCAGCTGCCTTACACAGAGAAGGGGAGGGGGAGGTGGGGAAGTGGAGGCAAATGGATTGGTAATGCTGTGTTCCACTTATTGAAATGTCAATTGAAGTCAAGGCTCTCCTTCTCCTTCACTCATTCTCTTGCTCCCCTCGTCTAACTCTACACCTACGGTCGTGGCAGGCTGTAGCGGCGGCGGTGGCGGCGGGACTCTCATCTCTTCTCTCCGTGCTTGTGCGTGTATTTGAGCTGGTGCGGTCATTTAAAAAGAGCAAAGAGTTACAGCTGGAAGCCTGATTCCCCTCCTGACTATTATGATCCTCTCATTCCTCACGATAAAAGGAACATCAGCTTTAGTTAGAGCCGACTCTATTTCGAGCTGTAAGACGGCGTCATTGTTCATCCATGAAATTGTCATTACAAGCCTCCTCCGACGGCCTTCCCCGGACCTCCCCTTTCTGTGTCAGGCATATGTTACAATTGGAACTCGTTGCTAATTACCACGGGTTAAATGACTTGACACCTCTGTTATCTTCCATATTATAACCATCTCCATTTCATTAATAAAATTACCCCTCCACCCCGGCCCAAGCACTGAAAGTGCTTTAGTTAATGTATCCTCTGAGGGGCGTTGGTCACAATCACTCATCAGTGTCATTTTGGTTTTTCTCTAAGGTTTTTCTTTTGCATCTGAAACGCTTTTGTTTTTTGGTAATTTCTCTCTCTCTCTCTTCTGCAGTTTTACTATAAAAGTAATTGTCTATGGAGAGGATGGTGCATTGTTTAAATTAGGTCGTCCTGGGCACTAATTAAGGAGAGAATCCCTGTGCTTTAGTACACCCAACACGGTGGCCTTTTGACCTCAATTAAAGAAGTTATTTTTAGTTTTGCCTTTACAGGCTCTTTGTCTCTTCTTTTGTTCAATATGTGGGCTGAGCACAGTCTTTGGAGTAAACAAAGATGCAGATTTACAAAAAAAAAAAAAAAATGTCTTGAAGATCACTCCCTCACCTTCAATTGCTTTTCTCATTAAATCACTACCTCACCTTCAATTGCTTTTCATTTCTCATTATTTTAATATATACATTTATTTTTATCTCACTTGTAATTGTCTATTTTTTATTGTTTGTTTTTGTCCTTTTCTCCCGCCTTCCTCCGTGCCTCTCGTCGTTGGGTATAAAATCTAATTAATCTCACAGCTGTCCTGAGAGTCTTTGTTTTGTTCTCGTACGTCAGGGGATTTGACCGTGTGTGTTTTCGTCTACTTATGTGTCCCTTTCTGCCCTTGACGACTGAAAGCGTGTCGTTGATTAATTGTGTATTTACCTGTTCCTCTTCACACTCGTACCTCTTCAGGTGAATACACGACCTAACCCGGCCAGTGACTGCACTCACGCCGTCTCAGACTCCATGGCCAACAACAGGTGAGTTTGTGGCAGAGTCGGGGGAATTTAGCGTGTGACTCACCTGAAATGAACATTTACTGTTTACATGATAAAGACTGTAGTAATAATGATTTCACTCGACTGACGTCTGTGTTGTTTTCTGCCCCACAGCTTAAAAAAGTCGTCTGCTGAGCTGAAGAAGATCCTGACGAACGGGCAGGTGAGGTCGTTGTAGGGACTGTAACTGTAAACCACAGTTTATCCAAATCCAAACGCAGCCACTAATACATCACATACTGTATGTCAAACCTAAGGCCTGTGGGCCAAATGTAGCCCGCCACATTATTTTATGCGGCCCACTATAGCTTATAATGTGTACAGTTGTGTTAAAATAAATGTTTATCTTAAAGCAGTGTTTCCCAAACTTTTTTTTTTTACTTTACTTTTTTTATTTTAAAAGTCACAACCCTTTGTGTCCCAAGTCAATAGACAATTATTCGTAAACTCCTGCGAAATGATGCTAGACGACCCAAAAAAAAAACTCTTGCGACCCACCTGAGGGTCACGACCCAGTCTTTGGGAAACATTGTCTTAAAGAGTCTAAACTTGTGGTTTTTTGGATGAGTAAAATGCAGTGTTCAGATTCCGTGCTGGGCGAGTAATCCACAATTATTTTATCTTGAATTCCAATTTTAATCATGCGTTTGGGCAACAACTTAGACAGCGAATCAAATTAAAGAAGAGAATGTCAGCAGTCAACAAATGGTCATTAACCTCCACATCCATCACCCCCCCCTCCCCACATCCTGGAGCACGATGTCCTCTTATAAAGTGGACAGCAAATGTCGTATTGATCTCCTCTCCTCTTACCTCGGCCTCTCTTTTCTCTCCATGTGTTGTTGAACTTGATGTGACCTGAATACTTGTCTTGTTTATCGCCCCTCCGTGACAATGCAGCCCCCCCTTCCTTTCCTCGCTCTCTGTGGTGACATATCCACCGGTTAAATGTCGGTTCATGTCATAACATCATAGAAACATAATTCCATATGTGTGTGTTTGTCGCTGTGCAGATAAATGCCCTGGATATTTGCTACCAAGAGCAGCTCGGACACGGGAACGGGGGCACAGTTTACAAGTAAGTCTTCACCTTTACATAATGACACACGCGTCGTCTGATTATCTTGATTTAAACTGATACATTTTTTTCACCCGTCTGGTTTATGTGACTAAATATCACGCAGCACTGTGCAGCGTGGTCCACGTTCTGTTTCTTTTATCTTGCCATCAATCTCTCAGTATTTGGCGGACATCTGTTGGCCCAGTTCCCGTCAGCGCCTTCATTTATTTATTCTGCTTTGAAGGTTGCAAACATTTATGATATTGATTTGGGACTGGGAGGTATGACAACAGTTGCCTTAATCGGTCTGTAGTGTCTCACTATAGAGCGATTAGACGGAGAGAAGAAGAGCCGCGTCCTCACTGGCCTGACAAATGGCCGACTGCCCTGTTAACGTTATGACAGCGTTGGCATTTGTGTTCCTTCCTTTATCTTTCTCTGCTGCATCTTTACCTCCCGTCGTCCCTTCTGTCTATAGCTATTGAGCAGCTTTATTGGGAGTGAACTATTGATCACTGCTCAGGCTAACCTTGACTTAACAGTGGTCAGCCACTCTCAGTCCCCAACACAGTAAATTCTCTCTTGGTAAATCCATAAGATATTTTTTTTCCGCCTTTTATATTTATACCCTATACTGTTTTTTATTGGCCTGTGACAAAGATGTGTCCAATAAGAACCTGGGTCTCTGGTAGCTGTGGACGGATGGCGTTGCTGATCAGTTTGGCACCTGCGATGGTTACACTGCACTGGGCGAGGCCAATATCGCAGGAGCAACATTTGCTCAGTCAATTTAGCTCAGAAGAAAATCTATACAACCCCGGTGCTGGAACGTTGATGCTTACTGGACAAAAAAGAAAACACATCTGGTTGTTTATGCTCTGATACTGTGGCATGTGCTTTTATTTTATCAAATGGATCATTCTGAATTAAACCATATGAGTCCAACTCAAATAAGGATTAGAAAACGTTCTATTTCCCGTCTACCTCAGGACAACGTGCTTATAATTTATTTAGGTCCAATCCTTGAAAACTCCTCGAGGTGAAGGTCCAGTTGGCCACGCCCATCAATGACATGTCAATAACAATACTCAATACTTCCTTAATAATTTATGATCATTACAAATCTCAGTCTTTCATCAGTCACAGGTCCGGACGTAGAAAAGCGACGTGGTCCACATCTGGACCAGAGTCCACCTATCAGTGACCTTCACATGCCCTTTGTTACTAAGCAATAGGAAAAAAATGAATGCATGAAATAATAGAAATAAGACATAAAGGCCGTTTTTTAATTCAGTTGAAGGTTACATTTATTTCTTTAAAGCTGGACTAAAAGGTTACATACTTTTCATTCACACAACATGTAAAATGTAAAGAAATCATTGAAAAATAGGAGAAATTTACTTCTCCAGTAAAAGGTTAATACATAATAAATTAGTTAATCACAGAATGATTAACCGATGGTCAGCCAATTACCCTCAACATTTATAATCATGAAAGTATATTCTAATAAGTTAGGGCCATACGTATTTTAAGTTTGCAATGGAAAAAAGAAAAGTTGTTTAAAAAGAAGACTCGTAAACTACTGAATGAGTCCGTAAAAGGCACATTGTTTTTGTTTAAGGCCTTTCTGCAAATTTGTATTTGTATTTAATTGGTGTTAATTGTGTCGGTGCCCTTGAAATCACCTCCAGGAAATTTTCACCCAAAACTCCTGATAGCCTCTGCTGTTCCTTTCATTTTAATTATTTTGTCAGTCAGTAGAAACTTTATTGACTATCGTTCTTCCCTTGACATCGCCTTTGAAAGTTTATTGACAGGTTGTTAGTCGGCTTGTAAAAGAACGTTGACACGCCGACCCCCGTGTTGTGTTGCATTCAGTTAAGATTAAGAGAATTTTTATTTCAATTTGCCAATTGAAGTCAACTTTGAAGACCTCTTTTCACTTTTACTTTAAGTATTTCATAGCAAAATTGAATTAACATAATGCTGAACAGTGACAATTTGTGTTCTATTTAAGTATATGAACCTCACATTCACCATCAAGGGCATAAACTGATTAAATAAATAACAGTCAACGTTGGATGAATCACCTCCAAAAGCCACTCATTTACTGTTTTTGTGTTTGTACAATAATAAGTAAAGGCCACAGTGACTGACCTCTGTGTAGAAGAGGACTGACTTTAGTGCAACACAGTTATAGTACATTAAAACAGTGAACTTTTTATTTAATTTTTTTTTAAACTGTTTTTCCCTGAAAATTAGCCCTTTATGAATTGGACTGTTTTTATTTTATTCTTTTTTTAAATAATAATTGTTTATTCCTCATGTCCTCTTTTGAAATGCTTTTGGCTTTTCCCCATCAATCACTATCAACAAAGTAAAAATGTTTCTGATTCTAGTACTGGATGCAGTACTCCGTACATGCATGTATATCAATACATATATTAGTGATAAACAGCTTCTCCAAACCAGTCGTAGAGAGAAAGTGAAGTATAACAGCTTCGACCGTACAGCAGCTCAGTCCGCTTTGTGGTTAGAAATGAATTCTCTTTCCTCTTCGGCCTCTACCCTTTGGTCCAGCTTATATTAGGCTTATCACGTTTGAAAAGCACCACCAAAGGCACCCCACCTCTTAACCTCTTTGCCCCGTTTATGACCCAGAGCCATTTAGACTCAATTGGATGTTACCAACACCTCAGCTCTCCGCAGCCTCACGCTGACCTGGCCATCCATCACTGTTGGCCTTTGTTTTTTATTACACACACTCTCAAAGGCCCATCTTGTCCACCAATCTCTGACTCTGACTCCGTGGCTTATAAATACAATAACAAGGACACAATGGCCCTTTTTTTTCCGATCACACCTCCTTGGGTACGCGGTGTGTTTTTCTTCTAATCTCCCCTCAGTTTCTGCACTGATTTGGTTTTGTTTGGTACTTCATTGATTGGTGTTTTCATTGAGGGTGAAATCGATTTGGTTAATTGGTGACATAAGTACCGTAGTTTTTTTATTTTTTTAAGTTAATTGGTGACATAAGTACCGTAGTATTTTTTATTTTTTTTTTTTTTTTTTTAGATTACATCTTTACACTAACGGAAGGATCATGCTCGATTTTGTTCAGTGGTTATTTTAAAGAAGGTTGAAACATGTAAATCTGCTGTGAGGTGACGTGATCTTTACGGTACAATAAAAGACAAAATGGGAACGCTGTGGTTTTTTCGGGGAAAGAGAAGGAACTCAACACTCATCACTTGATGGTTTGATCTCCGTCTGCCCCTGCCTGTCCTTGGGCAAGACACTGAACCTGAAATGGCCCCGACTGGCCGTGCTGTCGGCGTGTGATCCAGATATATGACTCGAGGAGTGCTATATAGCAGCGCTATGAATGTGTAAATGAAAGGAGTAATGTAGCCCATAGTTTAGGGTGCTTTACGTTGTCACCGGTAACGCCGTATAAATGCAATCAGTATAAATTTTACAACATTGAATTGCTTGAATGATGACTCCGTTAACGCGGCAGTTCATCCTGTCTTCCTACAGGGTTGATATGTTTAGGTGGTTCCTCAGCCGTGCTGGTGACTGATGGTGTGATGACTTCAGTTGGTGTTAAGGCTGTAAAGATCACTGTGAATGGTAGTCACTGTTTACACTTTGGGTCCATTATCTATACCACTTATCCTTTGAAGATCGGCGGGGGTTGAGGGGCAGGACAAACACCCAGAACAGGTTACATGTCATGGAGCCATCAGAGAAAGTTGCTGCATCTGAGTCGAACGTCAACAGAGGGAAAAAAAAGGCTGTGAGGCAGAAATTATTATCTATAATCTGTTATTTGTCTTAAAGAGACAAAAATAAGATCAAATCCAGTTTTGTTGTTTATTATTTTAAAATTCTCCAACCAATGGAAATTTGAAGTGAATTTACAGTATTTACATACAGAGCATAACTCAAAACTAAAAATCAGTAAAAGTTTGTTGGTCACTGCTGTGATGTTTGTCCTCTATTGTGTCAAACACAACCTGCTTATTTTTGTAGGGTTTAAAATGTAGGCTTTAAGATTCAAGGATGTTTCATGGATGAAAGTATAGAATAATAACTAATGACCCCTATGACCTTTCACAAGTTGTCTGTTTTCAGTACTCTGGAAACAGAATCTATAATCCTATGATTCTTTAGCTTGCAGTAATTACACCATAATAAAAATATTTAATAATTAATAAATACATTTCTAAAATCCTATATATTTTAAATGATGCGTTTCTAATCCTAAAGCTGAATGTCTATTACAAATATGTTTCAGGAATATATAATAATGGATTCTATGGATCCTAAAAACAGAATGAAACACTTAACTATTATTTGTATTTATAGTTAAGGAATTGCTGTACATAAATGCAAAACATTTTAAATTATAGATCATAGTAGAATTTATTTCAAATTTAATTATATATATATTTATATCTATATTTATATAATATATTATATATATAATTATATATACTTATACAGTTATATATACACACACACACATATATATTATATATATATATCTATATATATCTATAATATATAGATATATATATCTAATATATATTAGATATAAAAATATATATATCTAATATATACATATATATATTAGATATAACTATAAGTAGATTAATTGTAGGTTTGTTAAGTCTGAAAGTTTGGGAAAGGTCCAAAGATGGACGTCCCTCCTCCATGTTAGACTTAATCCAAAGGACCAGTCTCTCTAACTCACAGCTTCAACTTCACAGACGTAGAGAGAGGCCCTATGAATACTGCATGATGGAGCTTTTATTACAGAGCGAAGTGGAGTGTAAATAAGATCCAGGCAATGGGGCACATTTACTGGGGTCAGATTGGGGGGAAGTGGCGGGGGGGTAGGCTATGTAACCTTGTCACTGTGTCTGCTGCTGTCACAAGCCTGTCATTGTAACTCATACAGGGATCCTCTGCCCCGAGGTAGTCAAGGACAGACTGGGAACAACGCTGCCACCAAGCAGTGGTCACACTTTATCTCCAGCTTTTCAAACATGCCTCACTCTCATACACATTTGTTTAAACTTTATGGTCCATTGTGCAGATACACCATGGATTTTACCCACGTTAACACAGCAAATAAAAATAAATATAAAATTAAGCTGTCGATATATAGATGACGGTTCCTTTTCAAGTACATTGAAAAAAATAAATATTTTGCCCTACATAAACTACAGCTAACGTGTAAAAAAATTACAACAGCGATTTTTTTTTTTCTTTTGGTGGGGGGTGTGGGGTCATGCAACATTACCAAACAACACGTCTTTGGGCCAGACTACTTATCAATGTACTGTATGTCAAATACACATCCTGCTGGATTTAACTCCAAACCCTATGGGTGAAAGATGAACTGTCCGTCATTAGGAGAATTTATAATCAAGTCAAGTTCTTTCCCACATTCGACCAAGACATTACAGACATTAGAAATTGTATAAAACTATAACTGTGGGGCAGCAAGGTAAGGTAGCGTCGGTGAAGGCCTTGTCTTCAACGGTATTAATCAACCTACAGTAATCCATTTGACAATTGTGTCAGTCAGCTTGTCAGTGGTAGACTTATTTACTGACCAGGACTCAGTGATCCTGGTCTGACACAAACCTGGCATCTGAAGTTGGTGCCTCCGCAAATACATTTTGGGCGTGGCGATAGAAGGTCGAGCTTGAGGTTCATTGGTAAAAACCAAAACTCTTGTTTATTAGAGCAACATTGGAAATATTGGATCGTGCTGCCCACACCATAATGTGTTAAAAAAAAAACGAAATAGTATTGTTATAAATAATAAATAAATACAAAGTAATACTGATGATGATAACAAACCTTTCAATCCGAACCTTTCTTCAGTCAGAATTATACATGAAAAAGGACATCTGTTCATTTTGTTCCATTTTCCTCCCATCATAAATATGAAAATATAATTATACATAAAGATATAGTTGAGGCACAAGAGAAACTTGTGAGTCCTGTGGTGTTTCCTCCAGCAGTGTTTGTTCTACTGCTTCGACCAGTCCTGCAGTAAAGGAGCAGTTACTGTAGATGTATTGGGCCGTGACCTGGACATACAGTATATTTCAGCATGTCTCTAGACTGTGTCACTGAGAGAGTTAAACTGTTAGCCTCAGTCGAGACTCAGTTTAATCTCTTCCGGCTGCCTGGTGCACTACTTACCCCACCAGTATTTAACACGTCTCCTCCACTGATCTTGCCTCAATTAACATCTCCGTCTTAATTAAGAGGCAGTAGTCATGCTTAGCTGACATTGATTGCAGCTCAGACAAAGACAAAGATACATTAGAATGAAAACTACACAATCAGCCTTCAGCCAAACACACAACTGTTTGATATTGGAAATGAGTTAAACTCACTTGGACATAGTTTTTCTTATTTTCTCCTCAGTGTTGATTTTTTTCACTTGAGTGGACTGTGAAAGTGTAGCGGTTAGCATGCCTACATCATTAGCAGAGAGCGGTTAGTCCGAGGTTTGATTCCCAGAGGAGCCACATACTTGGTGCCTGTTGCCATAGATCTGCTGATAATACATAACATAATTAAGTGTGGGATCAATAGAAAAAATATAGTAATTTCTACCATATACATTTACCTGTACTAAATGTAGGGGGTCAACATTTATGGCATTGCACTGTGGGGGTCAACAGTTTCAGACTGAAAATGCCTCAGACCCAGTGCTGGTCTGTTTCTAACCCTGGCTTATACCTAACTTTGCTCTAATAGATGTCATTAATTAAAGGCCCAGGCAGGTTTAGAGGTGTCTGGCTGAAGACGTGAAACGAGATACTTCTAATCTAAAACACATTAATCACATCTTGCAACATACACATTTTCTCTGGAAGGCCCGCTGACAGGTGAGCAGCCCGGTGTCACGTTAACACTGCCTGCTTGCAAGCTCACCCTCCTGTGTGACGTCCGCTGCTCCCACCCCAGCTCCATCACTTGACAGCTGTTGGACTGTATTTGTCCTTGAGGATTGTATGTTGAAAGGTCCCGAGGTATTGTCACAGGTGCCGTAAACTAACCTTCGAGGAGTGTAACTAAATCCCATGTTTGGCATTAAGGAGTTTGATAATTAAATCATTACGGGGACGGTCTGGGGCCGCTGCTGCCTCACCTGCAATTCAAAACTCTGTCTGGAACAAGCAGTGACAGGGCTGACTGGGTCTGGTTTGAGTAGAGACCTGTGAGCGGTACATGCACCAACTTTCCAACACGCCTTACGTTACCTTGTCCTTTAGCATAAACTCTGACTTTAAGATATAGTGTTAAAAGTAGTAGTTTTAAGTCTATAGTTTTTTAACTTGATTTAATAGCAAATCTCTGGATAATACTGTAATAAAACAGACAGTTTGGAAAGTTTATGTAAAATATTCAAGGGCTAAAATTTGTGTTTAAGATCATCGTCACCATCGACTCTTAGAATCCCAAGAGGTGGTCGTGCTGTAGTATCAGTAAAAACGGGAAAGTCTTAGAGTCCATTAGACCCATCTTTCTTTGTGGGGGGTTTTGTTTTTTTAATTCGTACACGTAAAAACGGACGCTTCCTGTTGACCAAACTCTAGATGTTAACAATAGTAACAGTTTTGATGACGTCTCCTCCAACATGCAGTGGTGCCGCAGCTCCACTAGGTTTGACTTTTTTGTTTTTCTTCATGTTTCATATCGGTTAATGATCTCTTTATCTTGAACTCTTGTGGAGCAGTGGAGGCCTTTGATGAAACGTCTCCATCTTTTGGTTGGCTGAACATGGCCAGTGATCGTGCAAGTATCACAAATAAAAAAGAAAGGCCTTTGGTTCAAGGTTACATTGTGTGAATGGAAACCTGGTAAATTATTGAGCAGTGCAACATCTGGCTCCATCTGCTCCATCTGATATTTTCCAAATCTTTCCAAAACAATGAAAAGAAGCTGGATTTGTGTCCTTAGACATGACAAAGGAGAAGGTTGTGCCGAAGAACTCCTTCAGAATTCTACAAAGAAAGAGTTCTTTCTCTTAGACTAAACTGAACGGTTTGCAGAGAAACAGCTTTGTTATTTTCTTAAAAATATGTTAGTTTTTTTTTCCAAACTTTCTTAGAGCTTTTTGACTATGTCCCATTTCAACCATCTCTGTCTGTCTCTCCAGAGCGTACCACGTCCACAGTAAACGGGTTTTAGCCGTCAAGGTAAGACCTGGTCCAGCTGAAACTGTACTTGAACCTTTTTGATGGACTTAAGGTTCTACCATCCAATCTCCACGTAGGTTATCCCACTGGACATCACAGTGGAGCTGCAGACGCAGATCATGTCGGAATTAGAGATTCTCTACAAGGTTAGTGATCACTTAATCACACGTACGTCGTTAGTTAATTGGTTTAGATTATAGATTAGAGAATATGTGACATTCAAGTTATAAAGAGAGTGTATTTGTGTTAGATTTTTATTCTAACTGAACTTTTGAGGTGTTCAGATTATCATTGAGGACTTTTGTGTCAATGATAAATGTCCATCATCATCGCAAAAACCTTCTGGGTCACAGAACTTGACAGTGATTTGCAACATAATGTTTGATTTCGAACATATACATTTTCTATTTTTTTTATTGGTCATCTCAAGTCATTATATCAAGGACAGCAAAAGTTGTTTTTACTGCATGTTTACCATCAAGGACAGCAAAAGTTGTTTTTACTTCATATTCACAGGCACAATACTCCGTGGCTGTTGCTTTTTCAGTTGAAATAATGTCGATTGGTTGCACTAGTAAAAATACACGACTGTCTGACACGTGTGTTCTCTGTATTACAGTGTGATTCTCCCTACATTATCACCTTCTTCGGAGCCTTTTTCGTTGAGAACAGGATATCCATATGCACTGAATTCATGGACGGCAAGTTTCTGTCTTTCTGTCTTTTTTTTTTCTTATTCCTTCACGCGTCCCTGCAGTGGGAGAGACATCAGGGACCTTTCCTCTTGTCTCCTGACTGTGTATCCATTTACACGTCTGCAGATCAAAAGCACGTCTTACCGCTGTGAGCTGTTTAGCATGCTTGTGTGCTAAAAGCTACAAGGTTGTGATAAATCTGGACTTAAGTGCAGTCGTAGCCTGGTACGTGTGGGATTAAGTGCAGTCGTAGCCTGGTACGTGTGCGCAAAGACGTGGGAGCGTCTGGAGGTTTTAGATCTGTTTGTCAAAGGCTGCGTTAATGTGTTGACACAGTCTGTCAAGTCTTAGTTCATGGAACAATAACAGACAGAGTCACTTATTACAGACAAGAAAATACTGATAACTGGCTTCAATGGTGCTGCCTGAAGTTAATACATCAATATACACAGCAATATTTTCTGTCTACCTTCATCTGAATTTGCTGATTCTTCCTCTTTCCAAGTCCATGACTCTGAGTTCTTTGTCATTTGCAGGTGGTTCTCTGGATGTGTACAAAAGAATCCCAGAGCACGTGCTGGGCAGGATTGCAGAAGCAGTAAGTTTCCTTCATTTACTTAGTTATTCTAATATTACTCTCTAACACTGTTGTTCTGCACATTTTTAATTATCATATGATAGTGCATTAGGTTTCTGTTATTTACAGTACCAGTTTAAAAAGTAAGTGGATTTATGTATGCATGTATATATATATATTTATATACTATTTATATTTATACATACATATTTCTATGTATGTATGTGTAAATATGTTTATATATGTGTGTGAATATATGTGTAAATATATTTATATATGTGTGTAAATATATATGTGTAAATATATTTATATATGTGTGTAATTATATATGTGTAATTATATATGTGTATATATATATGTATTTATGTGTATATTATTCGATCATTGTGTTCCTCCATTAGTACCGTTGGTATCAGCTGGAACCGAGCTGAATATTTCACTGGTAGATTGAAGGTCCAGTTTTTCAGTGTGACCTCTAATTGGTTTGTCAGATACACAAAGATGGGGAAAAGTGTGAACATTTCAATTAGCCTCTATTGGGTAAAGTGACAGACAAAGTCAGTGTCTTTCTCTTAATCCTCCGCTCTTTTCCTCCCTGTCCTCGTTTAATCAGTTAAGACTAACATTTTGATAGGGACGGCCTTGAAGTTGATGAATGCTTGTCTCTTTTCCTCTCACTCATTATCCCTCCCATGTCTTCACCTTCTCTCTTCTGCCCCCTCCTTTTTAACTCTGTCCGTAATCAAGCAATGACAGCTATTTAGTCCGTGTTAATTTTAATTCCCGGCTTTCACTCGTTCCCCACTGTCACAGCTGTTAATTATCACAGAAGCATTAGCACCCAGGAGCGTGAGTGAAGTTTTTGGACTCACTGTCTCTGAGACAGAAAGACTTCCCTAACCTCACGGTCCTCCTTGATATTTAAATTTAGTGCTGTAATTATCTGTGTTAATTTTGTCACTGTCAAACATTCCGTCTCTTCCTTCTGTGCCCAGGTAGTCAAAGGCCTGACGTATCTGTGGAGCCTGAAGATTCTTCACAGAGGTGAGTGTGGTGTTGCCTGGACTTGTTATCATTTTTTTTTGAGAGCAGACTGGTGTTGTGTGCTGATGTTGCACTTCAGTTAAGCAGTTTGTCTCTGCAGATGTCAAGCCGTCCAATATGCTGGTGAACACCCGAGGACAAGTCAAGCTCTGTGACTTTGGTGTCAGCACACAGGTAAACTGCTTTGTTTGTCACAACATTGAGAGTTTGTCCTGGAGACAGGGCTGAACACAAGTCCTTGTCGGCTTTTTTCATTTATCATCACCCACAGAGAGAGAGAGAGAGAGAGAATGATATAATGGTGGTTATGAACGCTGGCTTTGGATTTAAGTGTTTTTAGTTGAAGCCAGCAGATCATCGGGTCTCTGGTGCGATTCCCAGTCTGTCTGAGATAGAGTTTGCATGATTTTGTTATTCCAGTTTCTACCCTTAGACCAGAATCACGCAGGGTTAAGGTTAAATAGGTGTAAATATCAGTGTGAATAGACTAAATAGAATAGATTTTTTTTATTATTTAATTTAATAAAAGAACAGAACAAACTTCTGAAGAAAACTGACCTTTTAGGAAAATTTAAAACAACAAATGAAGAGATATTTAAAACATATCCTACTTTTTCTTGTTCATGTTGTTCTGTGAAATTAAAGAGCAACAAAACAGGTGATAAAGGTAAAAAATTGATATTTAAAAAAAACTCAATCAACTGCTGTTAGAATACTCCCTGAGAGGGTTTACACATCTTTGTTGTAATTTTTTTTTAGTAAAATGAAAAGAAAAAAAAATTCACCAAAGTGTGTGTTGGTGTGTGTGTCAGTGTGTGTCAGTGCATATTTGTGGCTGCGTGAGCAATCTATGGTCAATATGTCAATCACTGCACTCATTTACAACTCCAAACATGAGCGCCGTCCCTGGAGGCTCCCTCTCACATTAACTCTCCTCCCACTGCCATTGTTCTGCAGCCTGCAGAAAAATCACTCCTTATAATTATGACCCGCACACACTCTGCCACCGCGCCGCCGCACCACCGCACCACCGCACCACCGCACCACCCAGCCTCATTGATATGTATTCAGTGCATGTGGGGACAGCGTGGGTCGCAGACAATGGTGTTGTTGCTGTTTGTGTGTGTGTGTGTGAGGGGGTGTAATGCAATCATCAATGACAGACCCTCAGTGATACCCAAAACACCAACCCCGAGGCCCCTTCACGTCACACACATCTTTTCTGCTCACAATTTTCTTTCCTTTCTCCTCTTTACATGTTGTTTTCACCTCCACGTCTTCTCCAAGGTCAGGTTTATCACCCGTGTATGTAACACCAGGACTCTGACTGTTGCTGTTTAACTCTTTTTTTTTTCTATTTATCTCTGTTTCACACCTAAACACACACACACACACACTTTCTCCCTTGCACAGTGCAGGGCATGCTGGGAATAAAAGCAGCCATATGGGAGGAGACTCTCATTATCACAGTCCTGTCATTGATGACATGTGCCATTGTGTACACACTCTTTTTGTCTCTTACACACACACACACACACACACTGGCCTCATGTCTCTCTGTCTTACACTTATTCCCATGTGTGTGTTTGTGTTGAGAACAACCTAAAATATCAACCTGACACTTCCATACATTTTTTGGGGGAAAATGTCAGAGCAACACAGGACACCAGTCGTCACAGTTATAAACGTGGAGGTCAAGTCTGATAGATTGAGATTAAAAAAAAAACAATTTCTACAAGTTACTCATTTTCTATCATTTTCTTTATTTGCAGCTGGTGAATTCAATTGCCAAAACCTACGTTGGAACAAATGCATATATGGCGGTAAGAGAGTTATTATTTTTTTTATTGTTATTGTCACGTTTAACTGCACATGTAGCTACTTGAGGTCACAGTTAAGCAGTTGGAATTAAAAAAAAAAAATGCATCGTTTCATCTTAGTCCAGATTCCTGATTTTGCTCTTTTGTTTTTCCACGGTTCTGTTCCAGCCTGAGAGGATATCAGGAGAACAGTATGGGATTCACGCAGATGTCTGGAGTGTGGGCATCTCTTTTATGGAGGTACGGAAACACGTCTGTTTTAAACTTGCACAGTTTCTAGATTGTTTTTTTGTTTTTCTAAAACTGGATTCAATAGATGAACAGTCGTCCTTCAGTGTCCCACGGTCCCCCGTCGTCCACATAAAATACAAACAAC
The DNA here is from genome assembly GCF_000523025.1 of Cynoglossus semilaevis. Classification (NCBI taxonomy): domain Eukaryota; kingdom Metazoa; phylum Chordata; class Actinopteri; order Pleuronectiformes; family Cynoglossidae; genus Cynoglossus; species Cynoglossus semilaevis. Next base: position 11,782,644 of record NC_024311.1, on the reverse strand, counting down.
AACAGAAGTTCTTCTTCAGCTCAGATCAGACGATCTCTCATGTCCTTTTCAAAGATGATTTCATATATTTATCTTTAAGGGATTCTGTATAATCTCAGTTAAGATTCATAACCACTACTGCCCCCACAGGACGTTTGGGGTCGTGACCCTGACTTGTAAGACCCTGATGCAGACCAGTAGGCCTGTGTATGCTGTACTTCAGGGATGCCTTGAGTATTTATCTTCATCTCCCTTTGTGTAGATGGATTGACTGACATTGTCTGTTTTCTGAACATTTTAATATCACTATTAGACCCCCCCCCTCCTCCTCCTCCTCCTCCAGCCCCCGGCGACACTATTGATTCTCCATCTGTTTCTGTCAACAGTTCTCTCTGCACAGTATAAAAGATGATTCCTCTTGTCAATAACGTGATATCATTACAATTATAGCAGTAATAGATGAGGTTTCACCAACGGGGCCGATGTTAATGTTATTGACACAGTCTCAGTTTGATGAAGATGGAGTTCTGACAGAACAAACGCCACAGTCGGTCTCCTGGTTTTCCAGCTTTGAATGTGTGTGTTTAGTTAAACCGTACGACGTGTTTTTATTGGTTGAATATATACTATTAATGTTCAAGGAAAAGCCCTGGAGTTGTTTTAATTTATATTATATCTATAACCCAGTTTTACCAAAAAAAACACTCTTGACCTGCATAAAATGTTCTGGTTTATTTCCATTCTCTGTAAGTGGTTATTATGGGCTTTAGGTTCAGTGTTATTAACAAACAGCTGATGACGTTTGACGACAGGATGTTAACAACATCGTTGGCACCATGTTCACCCAGAAGGTTGTAAGTCATCTGTGAACTAGCCGACATGTGACGTTTATTTATTTTACTCATATCGTAGTATCAGAA
>NC_024311.1:11774913-11781689 GCF_000523025.1 Cynoglossus semilaevis | reverse complement strand
GGTCAGACGGCCAGGGCTTAACTAGAGCAGAGTGGACATGAACATGTTTAGACTAAAACTTTATATTCATGTAAGTGTAAGAGGTCCTGTTGTGGTGTTAGACTGGTTTAAACATGAAATGTTTTTCTTTTTCAGTTGGCATTGGGCATGTTCCCCTACCCACAGGTGAGTACTGTTTTTTAATATTTATATATTTTTTTTCTCCATTATTTTTCACTAAATACCCACAGGTGAGTACTGTTTTTTAATTTTTTTCTCCATTATTTTTCACTAAGCAATTTAGGTAAATTAATTTAGAATTTACAAAAAAAATATGTCATTTGAAATCACATAACCTTAGTGTTTATTTTTATTTAACAATTCATACTTTCAGTATAGTGTTTATAATTTTTAAGTAATTTTTTTTTTCCACTATGAAATATGTGGAAACTCTTTGTGTTGATAAATGTTCCACTAAACTGCACGAGGTCACCGTCCTGCTCAGATGCGATGTCTGCCTGTCAATCCTATTAAGTCTTCATTAGTTTCTAAGATGGGTTTATCTGCGCAGGCCTTATCTGAGCAATCTGGTAACGGTGACCTGAGGTGACCTCCAGAGGTCATCATGAAGATCATGTCAGAAGGAAGACTTTAAATTAACGTTGGTTCTCAGGTTCTCCAACATGGAACCTCTTCTCCTCCAGCGTGAATAATGCAGCGCTGGTCACTGGTCAATGTAATGAACCTTTGTGGTTGGTTAGAAAAGCACAGTACGGTGTAACCAGGATTAGCTGTGCTGCAGCTAACAGAGAGTGAGCTAGGTTTACGTAAAAAGGAAACGTGTTGTGTCACGTGTGGAGGTCATTTTCAACTATTGACAGAGGCCAAACTGGTTGATTGATCGTCAATTAATATTGTATTTTTGGTTTAAATTGATAGATTTTTCTTTTCTTCATCCTTTTTATTTACTGATGCCTCCGATGATGATGTCAGAAACCAATCACAGTGTTAGTTTGGTGAAGGTGGAGGACATTCTGGACGGTTCACCAGTCCAACACAGGGACACATGTAGAGACAAACAACCGTTCACACTCATATTCACAATTATAATCCAATTGAGATGAAAGAAAGAAACCGATCATGTGAGGTTTCTGGAGTACCAGGAGAAAAGAGCACGTAAACAAACTGTATATTTACAAGTACACGTAAGGCTTTGCTGTGGTTGGCTGCAAATATCTTTCAAAACAATCTTGAATTTTACCTTATGTAATTTCAACATCACTCACCATAGTGAGCCTATCAGAGCAGACTAAACTCTGTAGAGCAGTGAAGATGATTGAATATTGGAGGAGGGTCCAGTCAACGCAGCTCTGTTTTGTTCTGCCTTGTGGTCGAGCCCTAACACGTCAACACATTCACAGCTTTTTACTTTACACTTTTGATCTGATAATCCATTCATAACCGTTTGCCCAATGAACAAAGGAGAATGAAAGTACAAACTGTGCCGTAAAACAACATCCACCACGACACACTTGGGCTAATCTAGAAACAAAACAAGAGCGTGATTGACTTCAGACTGCTGAGGACATGTTCTGTTTCCTTGATTGTGACGATCGTGATATCAAATGTAAATTGAATTGTCAAATATAACAAATACTTCCATTTATAGTTATGACAGCCTTACTCATCTCAGTGTTAATTTTCCCCCAACTCCATATGGCACTGAAGACAGTTCACCTGCAGGCTGTATATGAGAGCGGCGTGTCGACAGGGCCCAGATCCAGCTTGTCAGGCGCAGCCAGCCAAAGTCCTGGGGCCTAAGTTGTCAATTTTACAGACGCTGGCACAGCTGTCTGTTCCAAAGCTCTGCCATACTCCACAGAAAACAGTTTCCCTCCGACTCAGAAGTTAGAGAAGGTAACGGAAGATTGGGAGAGAACCAACGGCTCTTAGGACTAATACTTTGGGATTGTTGGTTTGTTGGTTTTTGTAGATTATCGTCTTAAAGCTAACGTGCAGTTGCCGGACCTGAGAGCTAATTTTTTTAGTAGAAAAGTTGTTACGAAAAAATTGGGTCATTTTTTAAATAATGAAGTTTCAGCTTAACAGATGAATCATGGCATTTATTCCATACATCTATCCATCCATCTATTTTCTATCACTCAATCCTTTTCAGGACCATGGACAGGTCTCCTGTCCACATAAGGGCCACATAGAAAGACATAGAACCTCTGACGTTCACAGTCGTCACCACCCAACAAACTCATACCTGCTTTTTCCTTAAAACTTAATTCTAAAGAAGTGTTTTTTGTTTTTTTTCTGAATGACCTTTTTTTATACCCATCATGTCTCGTTTCATTCCTTTTGTGTTCCTGCGTTCCTGCGTATGCACAGTGCTGTTCCCACCTCCTGTTTGTCAGGATTGGTGACGGTCTCTTTAATTTCATTTCACCACATGCAGGGATTCATTGGTATTCTTTGTCAGGAGTTAATGACGTTTTTTTTTTTTTTTGGTCTTTTTTTCACGGTTCGCTTTGAAATCTTTGAAGACGGCCAACTTGACCTGATGTGTGTGCAGCTCCCAGTGCTGTAGCTTCTGAAAGATTTGTTGTCCTTTTGTGTTCCCGGTCATTGTTTTGATGTTGTATGAAATTCATATTCATAAACTCACAAAACTGAATGAATCACTAGGTGGAATTCCACGTCAGGGTTTTTATTCAAGCATATTTAAAATGGACAGTGAACAACAGGTGACCCTGAGAGACCCTTTTTTTTTTTTCCTAGAATTTGTTTTTGAATCATGTTTGTTTGTGCAAATACAGAGTGGCCAGATTAGTGTGTGTTGCTTTTAATCATAAACTTCATAGGTACCGTAGTGTAGTGGTTAGCATGCCTGCCTTGCAAGCAGAGAGTCTTCGGTTCGCTTCCCAGAGTAACTGTGCTGTTAGCACAAGAGTTTTTTGGGGCAGCATTGGTTTAATAAACAAGCTTAAGTCCAGAAGATTTCAGGTTGGACTCCACCAGCTGCCAAGTTACCACTGAGATCCCCTGAGCGTGGCACTTAGAGCTGCCCCCTGCTGACTGTGGTGATGGGTAAAATGTTGAGGTCACGTTTTGTTGTGTGCAGTGGTGTGTTGTGTCCGTCCCTTCCTAAAAATAATAACAGTCAGTTGATCAGTCAGAATATTCTTCTACTAGACATTTCAGGTGACCACATTTGAATTCTAACCCTCCCCACAGGGGGTGGCAACCCTCAGGTTGAAAATCACTGCACTTGCTGCTAACGTTTCCCATGTTGAGGAACATCAGCAGCGCTGCAGCCACAGCGCTGTTTTTGTCTTGTTCTTTAGGGGAGTTGTTAATGACCTAACAAAGACAAAAGGACAAAAAAGAACGGAGCAAGGACAAGACTTTTCTTCATCTCTCAGAAAAAAGTTTCATCTTCAGGCTGCGTGGGGCAGCGTGGAGCTGCTCTGGCTCATAACCAGCCCATGTTCTTTAGAGAAGTGTGCTTTTGATTAAAAAGGAAACCTCTCACATGTTTTGTCTTTCTCTTTTCATTTCTCTACCCTTGAAAAAGTCTCTCTTAAATCTTAAAAGTGCTAAATGTCTGTTTGATCTTTCACAAGTGTTTATTGAGTTTCCTCTTGAGAGGAATAGAAATAATTTGACATCATAAAGTGGATTTTTAAATCTTTTTATTTTCATGCTGGGCCTAATGTGATATGAAAGAAAAAATCAAAAATGTTCAAGTATTTCAAGAATTGACAAGAAAGCCATAAGTGCCATCGAGTCCCTTTTACCTTTGATAAAGTGAATATTTGCGCTGCAGTTATTACAGTATGAGGTGACGCACACACACAGTTACACATTTTTGGTGATACTTAAGAAACTTAATCCAAACAAATTCAATGAATGGAAGAATCCTTTGTCAATGAAACTCCAGAGTCGGACTATTTTCTATATAAAAAGTCGTATTAAACTGTTTTTACCCTCAGGACGTACAGATAATGAAATGTTTACCCGGCCGTCAGGCCACGTTGGTGAGAGACTCTTTAAAAGGGGCAAAAGAGAGAGGAATAATGCCATAATGTATCTTTGCTGTATTTGGTCAAGCTATCAAGTACAAGAAGAATAAGTGCTCAATTATGCTTGAATAACTTAGTCTCCAACTATCCAATTCCAACCCCTGGAGCAGCAAGCAATTTTGTCCTAGTAATTATTTCTGAACAAATTAGTTTTCCATAGTTGCCTTTAATGTGTCTGAATCAGGCAAAACTGGATATAGAGGCAGTTTAGGAGTCTCTTGGTATTTACAGGGAGTGAAAACCTGTATTTAATTGAGTGAATCAATAAGTGCTCTAATGCACTGTCAAAAGAGCCAAAGAAATAGGCAATTTATTTACCAGGAAATATTAGACATTTAGCTGTGCCACTTCAGTTCCAGGCCTTTGTGTAATTTAGTCTGAAAAAAAAGGTCTGGCATGACTTGATTAAAGGAAAAGTTTTAGTGAATGTAGACCTGAAAAAGGTAAACATCGCAGATTCACTGCGTACTTTGAATGCACCTCAGAGGAGAGCATCGTTAACGTCCCAGTGAAGTAGTTGTTGTTTTCATTGTGTTTGTGTATATATACATATGTATAAATATATACACAGATATATTTATATATTTGTGTATATATCTATATGTTTATATGTCTGTGTTTAAATCGATATGTGTATCAATACATAGAATACAGAAATATATATATATAAATATATGTATATATTTTTGTGATATATATAAATATATGTATATATGTTTGTGTATTTACATATATACGCACACGTACATATATGCTCCAACATGTAGCTGAGTGCTGTGTTATATATTTATATATTTGTGTGTATGTACATATATGCACACATACATATATTCTCCAACATGTAGCTGAGTGCTGTGCTGTACAGTTTCAAGCATTTCTGTCCATGTTCTGTCTTTGGTCGGACTTTACTGTCACTTTTCATTCCAGTGAAAACATGTATGAAAGTTTTATATTTATATTTATATTTCATATTCTCTCCTCCTCCCAGTCAATGATGCACCTGTGTAACAGACATACTGTCGGTCCTCATCACTGACCCCACTCTCGTTGTCTGTAACACTCCACATCCAAGCGCTCTCCATAACCTGGAGGGCAGTAAAAGTGCTACTTGGAAAATTAGCGCCAGTGGATCTTTAACCCCATTCTCCACAAATGGGAGGACGGCCATTAAAATCAGTGTCTTTTCATTATGGAAATGATGTTATCGCATACTCACAAATTGCCAAAAGAAAAGCGATAATTTTCTCCGAGTGATCATAATGTGTCCGAGTGTGTTGTCTTGATTATGACGCACTAATTACCCTCTCTCTGTCTGTCTTGCCCTGCAGATCCAGAAAAACCAAGGCTCTCTAATGGTAAGTGGGTTTTTTTATTTCGGGAATAAGGACGAGAGGAATGAACGTGCGGGTCTAAGTGACTCCTGGTTAGCTGCCTTACTTGAACAAATAAACGACATACTTACAGTTGATTGCATTTCTGTGATGAAATATAAGATTATGCTTAAACTGCTGGTATTACATTAGTTGCCGTAATGGAATCATAAAAACATTCATGGGTTGAGTGATGGCTTTTCCTGAGCTCGCTGCAAATGATTAAGTGGAATTATTTTCACTTGATTTTTCTTATTGCCTAGAAATTTCATGCCATTATTTCTTTTAATCTCTTCACGTCTCTCCTCTTCCAGCCTCTCCAGTTACTACAGTGCATCGTTGATGAGGTGAGTCGTCGTTGCCGTCGTCGTCGTCGTTGTTGTCGTTGCCGTCGTCTTATGTGCTTTTGCGTCTAAAGTCAGTCCTAATGGCCCGGAAAGCTTATATTTTGTTTCCTAATGAAGCAAACCAGTCAGGCGGCTTTGCTCCCCATTCACTCAACCCTTTACCCTATGCAACCGCCCCGGGCTGTTCACATATGTGCACACACTCAGATACACACACACACACACACACGCACTCTTCTGGAGAGGCTGGACCTGTCATGCAACACACAAAGCCGGCACCAAAGCAGAAGAATTTAACTGTTGTACATGTGTTTCCACGGAGGAACCTGATTGGACAGAATATGAAGTCAGATCATCTGGTTATGGATTTATTATTATCATCATGGTATAGGACAGAACTCTACAAATAAAAAAGAAAACCATGCACGTGTCATAGGTCTCCCCTGATGCGTCTTAGTTAAAGGGACAATACGCACGTTTTTGGTAAATGATTTTTTTTTTTTCTTCTTGATTTTTCTTTATTGCAGTTCAAGTGTCCGAGGCCCTGAGTTTAGAGTAACGTTCCAGTGTGACAGATGAGATTTAGAAAACGATGACAGACACAGGCCTGGTCCTGGTTCCCTTTAATCCCTGAAGGCCACATCAATTCTCACAACGATGCAGCAGAGGAGAAGTTTTTATTCCGCACTGCACTTAGGTTTAAGAAACACAAATTAGAAAAAAAATATTTAAAAAAACAAATATGTTCAAACAGTAAATTATCTTCAAAGAAAATACAGACAGAGGGCAGTGTCACGGTAGATCACACACAACTGTACCTTTTTTCATTTTCACAATGCAGTAAATTCAGGTCAACACAGATAATGGAGGTGAGTTTCATCTGATCCTAATTTACTGAGATTTTATTTCCAGATAATTGGACTTTTTTTTGTCTCACTTATCTTCTTATGTAGATATGAACACTCCGTACGCGCCCGCCCCTCCCCCCCCCC
>NC_024311.1:11773085-11774820 GCF_000523025.1 Cynoglossus semilaevis | reverse complement strand
CACCTTCACTTGTATTGCACATTAAACAATAAATGTCACTTGTCCTTAACTGCCCAAAGATTGGCCGTAATTAATAATTAAATGCTTTTGGTTGTAATGGATTGACCCGGGCTGAACTGTTCATTAGTCAGGCAGACAGAGACATCACTCAAACTATTTTTCCTGCGCCCTTTGCCGTCTCCCCTCGAGGCTAGAGAACGCTCTTTTGTCCCTGGCAAGTAGGCGCCACCTTACTGTCCTACTGTGGCTAATGTGACGCTTCGGAGAAAGACGAGATTAAAAGCGGAGTGGGAAGATGAAGTTGCATGTAGAGAGTGGAAAGGTTGAGGACTGAAGCGTAGCCTATATACTTATCTAGCACTTTATTAAAAGTACCTGTGCTGGTGCTCGGCCGTGCAGTCATGAGGCGTAAAATCATGCAGATAGAGGTCAGTGGCTCCAGTTAATGTTCAGAGCAAACGCTACGACAGGGAATAAAGTTCTTCTTAGCGAAATATGATCAAATATGCTTCAAATTTGTGGTCGTTTTGTTGGTTTACGGTTGATTCGCTGATTTGAAGTATCCAGAGAATTAACTTTGGCCTGAACTCGTTTGTCGTTTTGACTTTACTGTAGTTAGAGATTAACCATAAAAAGGTGTACGTCTTTTTTTAAACCTAAGCGTTGAAATATTCAAACACGTTTTACTTTCCTTTAGAAAGTAAAAACATATTTAGAGGCTACAAAGGACGAGCGGCTAAATCAGCCAGATAGTTAATGGCTTATTGAAAATGAAATATTCTTTGGATGAGGGGGGAAAAAAACTGTAAATTTTTGGTCTTTATAAGTTTTTTTAACTGGAACGTTTCATTGAAGACGAGAGAAAGAAAAGAATGTATTTTGTTTTTTTTAAACTAAATTGTCCAAATTGAATCACTCTTAAAGGGCAGCTGACAAAGACACAGAATACAGTTTCAATAAAACTAACCTTGAACCTGTTAAAATCAGAAGAATGATCTTAACATTTAAAAAAAAAAAAACATTTAAATTACTTTTATCAAGAGTTCTTAAAACGAACCCAAACAAATGTGGGTCAAGAGCTCAGTATCCTTGAACTATGGCGTGTTTTACTGCATCATTGTGTTTAATTATATGTTGTTATTATTATGGATGAACTCCAGCTGTGCAGCTCAGGTCTGGAACCAGAAGTTCTCTGTCACAGGATCCATTCTCTTGTCTCGGTGCTGAGTGGAAAACAGTTCCACTAATAAAGTCCCCCCACTTTATTTTCAGGCCTGTAATTACAGATCTAATTTTGCCTAATAATTGCTTCATGGCAATCACATGTATATTTACCCGTAGCCTCATGGTGTGTGTGTGTGTGTGTGTGTGTGTGTGTGTGTTTGCTGGATGTTGAGAACTGTAGAAATAATTCTTCCAGACCAGGCGCTTTCATCAGCCAGCTTGTCTTTTGTGCCGTGGCCCCGCTGCCACATCAAAGCTGCAGCGGCGTCGCTCTCAGCTGGAGACATGAATACATTCATAGATGTAGGTTCTGGGTGTGCGGTACAAGGTGCCCGCGCATGCAGATATGTGTGTGAGGTTTGGCATCAGACTCGGCTCACGCAACAACTGCATATATTAGTTTTGCATTCCGAAAAAAAAAAAAAAAAAAAGCACAAACTGCAGGTTTCGGGTGTTGATGCTGTGGGGAGTTCTGCAGCACATACACACCTGCATGTGTGTGTGTGTGTGT
>NC_024311.1:11768909-11772477 GCF_000523025.1 Cynoglossus semilaevis | reverse complement strand
TATATATGTGTATATGTATTTATATATATATTGAGCAGGCTCCAGTGAGTAGTAAGAGCAACTCTGAATCTTGAGTAATGACTCAAATCCACTAAGTCTAAAAAGCAAAATCTCATCATTAATATATTTAGACCTGATGCCCTCCTTCTTGTCAAGTTTACCTCATATACCCGCTCTGGTGTCTTGAAGTATTACTCCATGCGTTGGACACAGGCTGCTCGTGTATGTCACAATGCATATTTGCATTCAGTGTTACTGTGTGAAGACGCGTCCTGATTTGCCAGATTGTTTGCTGCACAGACCATCTGTGAAGGCTGTGTTGGAAACTCTTTGAGAGAAGGGCAGGCGTTCTCAAAAACTACTTGGCAGGTGATTGGAGGAACCATCTGTCTGTCCCAGTGGTAGAAGCCAGTTGGTAGAAGAGGGAGGTAAAAAAGTTCTTGTCCGTTTAGGAAAACCTTAATTGCCAGAGATGTTCTTTCAGTCCGGTGGCAAAACCTTCAAATTCCATTTCCAGGACACAGAGAATGAATCACATCATAAAGGACGGACTTTTCTCTCTTCATATACTATATTTACCTACTGCTCAGTATATTTTATTTATATATATATGTATGTATATTTTTAAATTATTGCTATGGTGATGGTGAGTACATTTAAAAGAAAGTCAGGTAACAGAAAAAAACGCTAAATATAAATTGTAACATAACAACAGGAAAAAGGGACAAAAGCATTTGTTTGGGGATGAATGAGGTGAAGGTCAGACTGACACAGCTGTTCTACATGACATGGTTCATAGACGTTCTGTTGTTGAGAGGTAGCAGGCCAGACACACTCACACTCACTCCCCCACCTCCCCCACAAATATATATAAAGAAATAAAGAAAAATGTACAATTTTACAACCAAATAAAAAAGGGTTAATGTTGCGTGTTTATATAAATGTCAAATAATTTGTTATATATGTTATTAAGATAATTGATAAGTTCTGATTTCTTTTTCCTCCTTTTCAGCGTGTTGTCTTTTTTTCCTCATTGTTCTGTGGTTTTCCTTATTTGCTGCCTGTTCAAATAGATAGAACATTTTCTTAGTTGAATATATTTCTTTACTTAAGCATCATTATTCTCTGGAAAAAAAAAAGATTTTTGTACATGGAAAATGACAGTTGTTCTTTTGTCTGTAAATGAGGTTTAACCAGGACGTTTTGGTAACATTCAAACTTTTCCCAAAGTCATTGTTGTTTTCCTCTTCCCAGGATCCTCCAGTTCTTCCAGTCGACCAGTTCAGTGAGAAGTTCGTCCACTTTATTACTCAGTGGTGAGTTTCTGATTCTCTCAGGACCCACGACTGAACAGATTTTAATTAAAGTTCAATTAAATGGTTCCGTGGTCACAGACTGTGTTGGACATTTGTCTGTGAATCTACTTTACACTTGTTTGCGTTTGTGGACTCGTGATAATAAACCCACAGAGCTGTGGCTGAGCATGAGCTACAAAGACCACGACCCGGGTTCTACATAAACCTAAGAACCAGACTATCCTGACTGGATCAACAGGTGGACAATGGGATCAATGTGCGTTTGACTGTTGGGTGTTGATTCACTGAGACAGAGGGACAATCACTGCTGCTGATTTGTACACACACCTGGAATGTTGGATTTGTCTAATGCAGCGAGACAAAGGAAATATTTACACAGTGTTCGCAATGGATTGGTCGACCTCCGGCGACCTTTACAGTTACACAGGAAAAGGGATGTGTGTGTGTGTGTGTGTGTTTTCACCCTAAATGTGAGGCACTGTTACCGAGCACGAGTCTACGTTCTCCAACGGTTCTGAACAGTCGTTTAGATTCATGATACAGTTTGATAATTAACTGCACACAGATCCTGACTGACCCACATATTTTTGTTGCTTTCACAGACCGAACATGTACACACTGTGGAGGACACGCCATTAACACACACACACACAATAACTTTTTTATAGATTTATTCAGCAGCATTAATTGAACCTACTAGTAGTAATTAAAAAAAATTTCTTTGAAAATCACTGCTGTTGTGCTGTGAAATGGGTTTCCTTGAATATAAGTTTTGAACTGAAGGAACAAAGAGCTTTTTGATGTAATACTGATTCAGCTGGAGCCAGAGACACACACGCTGCTTGTATCTCTTTTTAAAATCCATTTTGTTTCATTTTCTTTCAGTATGCGCCGGCAGCCCAAAGAGAGACCTGCACCCAATAACCTGATGGTGAGTCCAAACCAGTTTCCACTGCCCTCAGCAGATACGTTTTTGAATTACCGTGTAAAGACGGTGTCTGTGTCTGACAAAAAAATTCAAAATCCAATTAGCTGTGACAATTACACATCACTGCACCTTTTTTGTTTTTTTTTAAATATACATTATTTCGGCACAAACGGAGGTGCTGCGGGTCAAGGGCCGTCGAAGTTTTCACGCTGCTCCATGAAAGGAAGAAATTAACTTCTCGCTCTCAGTCAAAGACGTCTGAGATAAAGTAGGATAAGACCTACTTTAAAAAAAGAATTCCTTTTAATCATCGTTTCAGCCTAATCTGCTGCACAGGAGTCAAATGTTGTAGTTTTAGTTGCAAAAATGTGACAAAGTTTCAAAAATGTGTGTGTGTGTGTGTGTGTGTTCTGAGGAAACGTGACACATTTGATCAGTGTTTTTTCAGGGACAATTCTTGGGAATATAAGGAACCCTGGATCAGTGTTTTTTCAGGGACAATTCTTTAAATGGGAATATAAGGAACCCTAGTAGAATGGATGCAGATATAGACGTGAGTGTAAGAGAGTAGATACGCCAGAGTCAAACACGACCTTCACGACATTTCACTGTAAAAAAAAAAAAAAAAAAAAGTCACACTAAAGAGATACTTTGGTCGTGTACTCACAGACGCATCCTGTTATTGTTCAAGTTTTTACATTGTCACGTGTAAAAAAAAAAAAGTATTGTAAATACATGACACTTAACACTGCACTGAAACAGGCTTCCATACCTGGAGTTTTAGAAGAAAACAACAACAACAGCAGTGACACCGTTACCGTGGATACGGTTTGATATTTTTAACCTTTATTTTCTCTGTTAAGCTGAACAGAGAGCGAGTGCTAACAAAGAATTACAGTACAATCAATATTAAAAATGTTAATATATATATATATATATATATATGTACCCACTGAATATTAGGCTTTGTCTCTCATTTATTTCTAATATATTTGTTCTGGCTTTAAAAAAAAAACGAAACGTTCTAATACTCAGGATAGGAACTGGTCCAATATTGGTCAAAATTTTAGAATCATATATCAAAATAAAACAAACTATCCGGTCAGATCTGATACCTAAACCTCTAAAGCCGTAAACAGAGACACCACTGGCTCAGCAACAGCAGCATGTGTAGCATTGATATCTAAGATGCAGCATCAGTATCGGACATGAAGTTGTATCGTACCATCCCTAGAAACGTCCAACTTTTTCCCAGTACAACAGTACATACCATGTTATTTTGCAGTTGAAATGTTACAAGTTAAAAAGTCAAGTGGTCGAATTA
>NC_024311.1:11759086-11768835 GCF_000523025.1 Cynoglossus semilaevis | reverse complement strand
TTTTTTTTTTTTTTTTTTTTATGTTGTAGTGCGAGCACAGCAGTTTGCACAAACTGCCTTTTTAGAGCTGTGACATGCTCTGGTTTTTGTGTCAGCACCAAGGACAGCGACAGTTTAGTCCTGGGAGAGAAGGACGGGTGAAGGTTTGTGTTGAGAGGACGGAGGTCTGGAGGGTGTTAATGCAGCGCTGCTGACAGAGTGTGTGCTCTCAGTCTCACACCAGAGAGGAGCAGCGAGGGGAAGTGTTGTCAAGACCCTCATGTTGAAATGTTACCTCCAGACACTGCAGTTCTCTTCAGGGCAAGGCCACACTACTACTACTACTACTACTACTACTACTACTACAGTACTTCACCTTGTTGTTTTTACTGTTACTCTATCAGCTTTCTTTCTTACCCACGTCTAAATGTGGTGAACCAATCATTTTATGTTGTCGTTGACTAATAGTTATAACTAAAGTTCTTGGTGTTCAACCTTTAGTTCAGTTATTTTTCATGTAAAGAATTTATTGCCATATTTATATGCCAATAAAATATAAAAATAATTTATAATAAAATATAATAATATAATCATTTAATATATAATTTATATGTATCAAATAAAATAAATGATATATATTTATATCATATTTATTTATTGGCATCCTAACTCCACCCTGTAGGTGGCAGTAATACAGTCGTTTTCATTTGCCAGCTACAGAAAAAAACACATATATATTCACTGACATCATACAAGTTAACAGACCTTAGAGGGGTCACAGTGTTCATAATTGACATGTGACACTGAAGACGTGTGGTGGGTGGTGGTATTACACCCAATGTTTTTGGACAACGGTGGGAAAATGTGCATAGAACGCATTGAGTAAAAAGCACATGGAAACTTTGGTGGACAGTAATGGGAGGAGCTGAATGTACGTGGTGTGAAAGGTGGAAAAGTTTTTTTTTTTTTTTTTTACTTACCGATGGCTGCTTGGATAATAACATGGTTGTTTTTTTAATTTCTGAATTTTAAATTTATGCTAACGTTGTAGCACCAGAGCTAACCTGAGCTCCGGCCGCCCTGATGCTCACGCCGTCTAGATGTTTGTGCTGCAGTTCATTCATATTTGAGGATGTGGATTCACCCAGAGGTGAACACAAATTTTTACACTTCTCCACCTTCTTTCTTACATTTCCCTTCCGTCCCCCCGTCCGTCTCGTCTTTTCTCGCGCCTGTCTGTTCTGCTGTAGGTCTTTCGTTTCTTCCTGTGGCCCAGACAAAGTGAAATAAAAGGTCATGGATGCCTGCCTCTGTGGCACTAACGTGCTGATTGTCTCCCCCCCCCCACCTCACCTCATCTCCCTCCCCCCCGTCCCCCGTCCTCCTGAGTACATTAAAACTCTTTACCTATTCTATCTGTATGTTAATGCACCTCGACACAGCTCTGGTTCTTTCCTCCCCTGGTGTACAGAATGTGCCACAATTTTCTCCCAGTTTTATTTGTACGACTCAGACCGAGCCAATAATGTCGTTTTATGACCGGAGCAGCTCTGGTTCGCTCATCAGGTTTTCAGCATGTGGCTTCTCTAATCACTGGTATAGATTTTATTGAAGTCATTATTGTCACTGGCATTTGAGCCTATTAGACGTTGTTTAAAAGGCTGTTGTTTGATTGCACGCCTGTGTTTGATGGGCTCCGTCCCTGAAGCTTGACGCAGTCTGTTACCGCGCATGTTTGTTTTGTCAACAGACTCTGTGAGTGAATATGTTTTGGGACTGACATCATTACACACTGGCCTAATTATATCCACAGCTATCGATTCTTGACTTATAAAAAAAGAAAAACTTTACAAACTAAACCAAAATCTAAAATTTGACTTCAACATCAGTGTATAATTCACACCTTTGTGTCTTTTTATTCTTAAACTGAGTTTTAAAATCTGAAAATCCTCAAACTGAACTCTTCTGTTTTTACACCAAGCAGCTGATTATTATTATCTGGACAAACTTTTTTGACACAGGCCAGATTACAACGGGCCACATCCGGCCCTCGGGCCGTAGTTTGCCCATGTCTGATCTAACCCATCTAACCTTACGTGTTAGCGCCACCTACCACTTTCACCTGTACCTGTACTTTTTCCCTGCTTGTCAACGGTCTAGTCGATTACAGAGCTACACAGTTTTTATTTATTTTGTATTCATGAAATATACATTTTTTACCCTTTAAAATAGTTTTGTTCCTTATATTCACAAAAGTAGAAAAATTATACCGATCATCAGAAATATTTAACTTTGAAAAGCACATGTTTCCTTGTTTAAATCATAGACATTTTCGAGGATCAGTTTTTTAAATTTTTTGGTCACATACTGTACTTAACTCCTGAGTGGATCGAGGTATAGAACGTGATACGCAAGACAGACTCTTGTAACTGGACGCGTCTCCAAAAAGACGAAGCATCGGTGGAAGCGCCGTGTTGATCTGAGCGGGGATGGTTTACACCATGACTCATAATCCGTTTGTCAGTTTGTTGGGACGCTCATTAATCAAGAAGTAAGCTCCAACTGAGCTCCGTCTGGCTTCTTCAGTCTCGAACCGTCTCCTGTATCAGAGAGAGATCTTTCCTCCCATTTCTTCTGAGTGCCTTCTTCTGTAAGGAATCACGTGATCAGTCATCAGAGAGGAAAGTGAGTGTGTTTTTCTCTCCTCATACTGATGCATCTTTCATTGTGGACACCTAATCCTGTCATCATAAGCTGATGACGTTGGTCAGTGGAGGAGACTTTCCATTGGCCGGTTCCCAGCAGCGTGGCTGCAGGTATTTGGTGATGACCCTCCGGTCTGAGGTTTCTTGTTTTTGGTTCCAAACAGACAATCTCTCTCTACCTCATCCCTTCAAAGCCTCAAATTTGTTCGGTTACAGTCGAGGGAAAAAAAAAATTAAAATCAAAGAAACTGGAATTCCTTCTAAACTGCTTTTATACGGAGCAAGGAAATTTGAATATTTATTTTTTCTTAAATTTAAAACCACACACAATAAAAAATACTGACTTACAAAAATATCAAGGTCAAAACTAGGGTTAGAAGCGACACTCAGAAGTCTCGAGCTCCTCGGCTGACAAGAGAGATCTGCTTCCCAGGAAACTGTTTGGTTCACTACTGTATGTGTCTCTCACACATTTTCACTACTTTATTTGGTGAGAGGAGACGAGAGTTAAAGTCACCGGCCTTATTGTCTATTTATGCAGGAAGAAAAGGGCGAACAGTCCAAAACTGTACATTTACCACAGTGAAGATAGGATTATAATACGGATTATAATCCGTAAAAACACTTTGTTTGGTCCAGCGGTGTCAAACTCATTTTGATTCAAGGGACAGGGACAGACTGATTAGATCATTGTTTCCCAAAGACTGGGTCGCGGCCCAGGAGTTTATGAATAATGTCTATTGACTTGGGGCGCGAAGGTTTGTGACTTTTAAAATATGGGACCCCAGAAAAACAGTTTTGGAAACACTGGATTAGATGACTGAAGTGGGCCGGATCAGAACAATCATAACATAATTATCTCCAAATAATATTAAATCATTGTTTTTCTCTTTTGTTTTCATGGAAATAAGTTCAAGTTTATTAGAAAAAAAATTTTTTTTAAAGAATTTTTAAAGAATTTGACAAAACCTCACCAACATGACATTTTTGTGCACTTTCAAAGTTCATCAAGTGGGCCGGTTTTGGCCTGTGTGCCATATGTTTGACACCACTAGTCTTTTAAAATGACATCATCTTGATTATACATTGAAAACAAGTGGCGCACATATTATTTTCTAAAAAATTTAAAAACAAAATCTCCACACTGGCTGTTCAACAAAACACCCAGACACAAATAAAAAAAAACCCAAAGTCTAAAATGCAGTAATCAAATGAACACCGGTGACGGTGCCAGAAGACCATCAAATCTGAAAGGGCTTCAGAGAAACACCAAACAAAGACGCTACTGAATGATGTTAACACTCCAAACAGTGTCGTGTCTTCACGAGTGCCGTGTTAATTATTCCTTCCTCTGTGTAAAAACATTCGGGGAATACTTTCAAAACGCACGACGTTTTCCTGGAGGCAGTCGTGTTTGTCCTCCACCGTGCAAATCTGAGTACGTTTTGACATTAATGTCTCCTACTGTTTTTGTCCCTGTTTTTATCTTTTAATTGGAGTGTGTAAAAGAGGGACTCGAGTGACGACCTTTTACTCCCTTCCACTCTGTGATTGTTATTTGATGGACATTTCACCCTCCCTCTGTTCCCAGTTCTCCCGTCTCATCCCTCCTTCCACAGCCAGCAGCCTTCAAACATCCTTTTAGCACCCTTGTCAGTGCAGCCTTTCTATTCTACCTCTCTATTCATATGCACACACACACACACACACAGACGCGCTCAAAATTTGTGGCCCCTATTTTAACTACGGAGACACCAGATGAGTCCCTCGGTTTCCACAAAGGAACCTCCCTCCTGTTTTTTTTTATCTAAAATCGAGACAGAACTCGACACGAGACACGAGACACGACACAAATATTTGGTCTTCATGTAAACAACTGACGACTGTCGGTCGTTTAAACTCACTGTGTGGTTAATCTTCACCTGTGTTGTTACAGTGTCTTACCTTCATCTTTTACCTCTTCTTCATCATCATCGAACAGTAGAGCAGATTCTTCTGATTGAGTCCAGTCACAGATCTGTTGTTGTTGTTGATCTTGTTGATGCAGAGCCAGACTTTTAGGAGCTCTTTTCTAATATTTGAGGGTCATTTCTGACCCCCGTATTCTGACTCATCTCTGGGCCACATCCTCCAGTTTTGGTCAGACGTGACCCTTGAACTTTGTTGGCTTCTGTGGTGTCTGAGGAGTTTGAGTTTGGACGCTAACATCGCTGCAAGTGCGAAGAGATTCTCACATTTGTTCTTACAACATGTAGCATCTCTGAAGCTTTTTAAGAATCTTCTGGTGATTCGTCAGCCCTGCGTCTCCTTCGTCACCTCCTCCTCCTCCCTAAACTTTCCTGTCAACACTTCTCCTGCAAAATGTTTGTTGTAAAAAATATTTTTTAACGTTTATAGTTCCTGTTTTCTCTAAATGAATTTTTCCTACATCTGTGAGCCCATTTTAATTTATTGTTGTAAATTCCATCGTTTTGGTAACATGACCTTTTTGTTTTACGTTTTCTTTTTTTCTCCCGAAGTTTGTATTTTTACAAGAGCAAAGAAATGCATTATGTCAATGTGAAGAGCTCACACAACACAAAAACCACTGTGTATCTATCTCTCTGTGTGTAAAGTAATGAAACACAGTTGCAGTTTTAGCTTTTCTTAATTTTTATGTTTGACTTCCATGTTAGGTTGACCTCCCTGTTAATCTCACATCACTTGTTTTCCATCCATCCATTGTCATCCACTTATCCATTACCAGGTCGCGGGGGCAGCAGCCTCTATGACCACCACCCAAATCCCACTGCACCGTACCAACCCCCCTGAACCTTCCTGTGGGTGCTGAGTCCACTGGACGGTACCAGGAGGTGAACCCTGGGGTTCCACACTGATGACAGAGACGTTGCCTCTGGTCCAGTGAATATCTGACAACTTTTTGAACCCTTTGAGAGTCAGGGTCAGCTGTGGATATTCTGCCCAGATTAGCATAATTATGTAATATCCGTAAGAATCGTTAACGGTTTTTACCTCCGATAATGCAATGACTGATGATGTGACCAAAAAATAGTTGTGAAAGTGAATAATTGATGACCCAAACTCCTACATACAGTATATATCGGTATCGATTGATATCGGAATCAGAAACTACGAGTTCGGACATCGTCATATTGAATATCGATGAAACGTTGATATCGGACATTCCTGATGATGATGAACATTGTCGATCATTTTCCTGCGTTTTCTGCTCACTAATGTAGTATTCATTACCACACACACACACACACACACACACACACACACTCTGCAGTGTTCCGTAGCTGCCAGTTTCCGGGGGGAGTCAGTGATTAACATGCAAATCTTGAAAGGCCTAGTTATTCTACCTGCCTCTTCACCCTCTCCTCTGTCACACACACACACACACACACACACACACACACACTCACCGGCACGTACACCGTGTTTCCTCCGACATCCTCTTAATGAGGTGATGACCACTCTCAGGTTATAATTGCTTCAAACTGCATTTAATTTCTTCTGAGGGTATTAATCATACCTAGTGTTATTTAAAATTGCATAAATTAATCTTAGATTAAACAGAGCCTTCAAAGACGGTGAACAATTACAGACTGGGGTTCTGTGTCCCCTGGGTTCGGGCCCGTTCCGTCTGAGCGCTGCGGCGTTAGGTGATTATCCCAGTTTGATGTGGTCAGACGGTGATTAATGGAAGTTTTTTTTTTTTAAAAACGTCCGTCCCTCCGTCTCCACTCTGTCAACAGTCACTCTGTACTTATTACTCCTTACTTACACTTTTCACGTGTGAAAAGATTAAATGAACAGCCGTCAGAGGAGTGTGAGTCTGTAGAGCAGGAACAGTGACGGTAAAACCAGAACTACAGGGGGAGTTGTGTCATTCACATCTGTAGATGTACTGCATGTACGATGGGGGAGGGTGAGGTTAAAGACGAGGCACCCTGAGAGTGTTGGAGTTCGCACGGTCCCTGGTCCTTAAAGACGAGGCACCCTGAGAGTGTTGATGTTCGCACGGTCCCTGGTCATATTTAATGAAATATAATTTATCAAAACATTTCCTGATTTTATATTTTTTATTTTCATAATTCATCAAGCAGGCCGGTTTGAATCTCCAAGCGGGCCGGTTTTGGCCCACGGACCGTATGTTTGGCACCCTTGTCTTAAGTCAGGGGTGTCAAACTCAAATTCACAGTGGGCCAAAATTAAAAACTGGAACAAAGTTGCCGGCCAAACTTGAGAAATTGACAGCAATTCTGCATGTTTTCCTTATTTTCATAATTCATCAAGCAGGCCGGTTTGAATCTCCAAGCGGGCCGGTTTTGGCCCACGGACCGTATGTTTGGCACCCTTGTCTTAAGTCAGGGGTGTCAAACTCAAATTCACAGTGGGCCAAAATTAAAAACTGGAACAAAGTTGCCGGCCAAACTTGAGAAATTGACAGCAATTCTGCATGTTTTCCTTTTCTCCAGATCTGTAATGTCAAACTTTTTCATATGGAAACAAACAAAAATCCTCTATCGGGGCTATATTCTGGCACACATTTGATATGATCTCGTCGGCCAAATAAAATTACGTTGCGGGCCAGATTTGGGCCCCGGGCCTGAGTTTGACTCCCCTGCCTTACGTCATCAAAATCCATTAATAAACACAGCCGTACTGCACACACAAAACCAATGTGTGTGTGTGTGTGTGTGTGTGTGGTGACTCAGCTGTCAAAGACTCCTAATTCCAGGTCAGATTCCTGAAGATGTCCCTGGCTGTCCAGGGTCAGGTCCCGGGCCAGAGGTGGAGCTCTTCATTTTAGAAAGCATCAGTCAGGACTTCCTCCTCCGTTATTTCTGTACCACTTCCTCTCCACTGAGCCACGCAGGGATGATTGATGAGATGGGTATTCAGCACATGGGGGCGCCCAGGAGCGACGCTTACTGACACAAACACACTCGCACACGCACAAACACACACACGTGCGCTTGCAATGATATGAGAGTAATTAACCTCAGACTGCGTTAACCCCAGCTGCCCATTAGAAGGACGACAGGATTGATGGGCCTCCCTCAGTCCTTCACAATCTCCAAAACTTTGCAGGATTAGAGAGAGAGAGAGAGGGAGAGAGAGAGGAAGAGAGAGAGCAGTGTCACCGTTTTCCTTAAAAGTACACACATGCTACAAACTACACTTGTGGTGCGTGAGGGATATTCATAATCACGAGGAACAGGAACAAGAATGGAACCGAATCCTTTATCGTTGGTCCTAATCAAGCGCACGGACACACGTGATGAAGCTGCAGTCGCCGAAGAAGGCGTTTACGTTTTTTATTACGTATTTATTTTTGCTGTTTTGTCACCTTTAAGTGCTTCTCTGTGCATTTCCAAAAGGATGCGCAAGAAAAGGAAGTGAGCCTCTGGAGGGAAAGAAATGGACCATCAGTTCTCAGTCTGTCCTAGTTTGTTGCTAATCTTAACATTGTCTGCACCAGTTTGTCTGTTGCTGGTGGGGGTTTAACATTGACTGACCGCAGAGCAAACAGCTGACCACAACACCTCTCACCTTGGAGTCACTTCTAGACCAGACGTGAGTCAGAGTGGAACGGCCCGTCACGGCCAAAGGCTGCTCCCGTACACGTGAGATTGACTAGCTTGATGCTAATGAGCGTTTCATGATCATAAAGGCCACGCCCTATCATGAAAATGTCAATTTATTTAAGTTTTTTAGTCAGAACTTTTTATGATTTCAGGCATTTAGCTTGTTTTAGAGAAATCTTCATGTGCGGTGAATAAACTGACAGAATAAAACAGCTTTCTTGCTAACAGCAAAACAACACAAACTTGCTGGAAGAGCTGATGTCGTACATTTCTGACTAACATGAGAGTCACACTGTGGCCAGTTGTTGGTCAAGTACCGCTGCTGACCTTGAAGTCTTTGTCCGGCCGCCCGTCTGTCGTGACTCCCGCTGTTACTCAGGAGTGAACTCCCGTTAACAGTCTCCCGACAGATACAGTTGAAATCACTGTTGACACCTTCATTTGACCCGAGCAGCTGCAGGCCTGTTCCTCTAATTGGACACCGAGGCTGGACAAATACAATTCATGGTCAGCCTCCTTGGGTGGACTCCCCTCTCACCTCTGGCTCCGCTCGCCGACCTCCGTGACCTCGTTGCTCTGCCGTGAATAGCCGTCCAGATGAGGCGGGTGATTGGATCGGCCGTCGCTGACGTATCACATGTGACATCTTTGTTTAAGTTAACAAGTGAACGCTGCCAGCGTTTAACTGACCTGATGAGCAATCAATCCACGGAGCTGTCATGGCGGCCGCTTTCTGAAGCTCATTTATTAACAGAATTGATCAAATCAGCCAGGAGTCGGTCGGCGTTCGTTCTCTTGGAAAGCAAACTCATTTTTATAAAAAAAAAGGCTTTGTTTGTTCCGTAGTGTTGCCGTCCATCACGGAGCTCGTCGTACGACGTATTCAAACTCATTTGGTTCAGAACATAATCCGAGGGTGTTTATTTTAAATGCTGTGAAAAGCCATTATTTAAATGTGTTGAATGTGAAAGTGACTCTGTTTCACGTTAACATCTCATTTGTTTTACTGATGTTCCTCCTTCAGATATTTGTGTTTTATTATCATTCCTCCTGGAATGATTTCGCAGGTATGTCCTGAACGCGCGTCCTTTTTGCGCTGTGCTAATGTCTGTCTCCGCAATCTGTCTGATAATAAAAAATGAGGCCGTAGAATCGGTATGAAATGTTTGTGATGGCTATTAAAATATCTTGTATCTGTTTATCACCTCATTACTTGTGCTTTATGGCCATTTTGCTTCAATTTCTGTATCATCTGAACAGCATTTATGGAGCAGGTGTAGAAGTGTTGACTTTGTTCAAATGTTTTCACAAGTTAAACAGAGACTCGTCGTAGGTTCTCTGACCTGCAGTAACAACAGTCACGTCTGCTTTAGGTAGGTTCTCAGTTTAAAACTTTTTTTTTATTTGTTTAAAAAGCAGAAGCAGCTTATTTTGTTTTTGTACAAATTGATCCGATATCAGTCAAAAT
>NC_024311.1:11745242-11758986 GCF_000523025.1 Cynoglossus semilaevis | reverse complement strand
AAAAAAAATTTTTTTCCTAAAAAAAAATGGTCTAAAAAAAATTTTAAAAAAAATTTAGAAATTTAGAAAATAAATAACTTTTTTTCAAAACAGATCACTTAAACGTCATTTTGAGATCACCTTGGACCTCCCTTTGAGGTCACTTGGAGTCCGCTTGGACGTCACTTAGACATCACTTGGAGGTTGCTTTGACAAAAATTTTTCTAAAAAAATTTTTTTTCTAAAGAAAAACAATTTGTCTAAAAAAAAATTTTTTTAGAAATAAAAAACTTTTTTCAAAAGAGATCATTTAGACGTCAGTTGCAGATCACTTAAACGTCACTTGGAGGTCACTGTGAGCTCACTTGAGATCACTTGGACGTCACTTTGAGATCATTTGAGATCACTTAGACGTCACTTGGACGTCACCTCGAAGTCACTTGGAGGTTGCTTAGACGATCAAAAATATGAACATTTCTGCGAAATCCTTAACAAAACGCTGAATAATAACTACTTATACTTCTTAAAAAATAAAATGTAACAAAATATTTAAACAAAAACCATAATATACAATAAAAAAAATTAAATTTCTTTCTCAAAAACAAAAATATAATTAGAAAACATCAAATTTAAAAACAACAACAATAAAACAAATATAAATTTACATTAATTATAAACAGTTATTTTTAATTTTATAAAGTAACATTTAAACATTTGAAAATTAAAAATACAAAAATAAAGAATGTAAATTATTTCATATAAAAACAATGTAAAACAATCCTGAAAAAAAATCTAATGATAAAAATCAAACAACAAAATCTAAAATAATAAATTAGAAAGTTGAAATTAAAAATTAAAAAATGTAAAAAAAAAAAAAGTTAAAAGTTAAGTTTAGGTTTTAGGTTAGGTTTCTGGTTAAGATCAGGATTACAATAAATCAAATTCAGATTGGTGTAATCAAACAACTAGAAAAAAATGCTGAGTTCTTGTAAATAAAGGGAAACAAGAAGAACAAAGACATTATCAGAAAAAGTTTGAAATGTATATACTTACTACAGGAACTGTGCCAGTAGTGTGTGTGTGTGTGTCCCATGTCTTTGTCTGCTGCTGCTTGAGCTGGTCCTGGCAGGCCTGTGGGAAAGGATTAGACTTTCACGCCTTTCCTCCACACTGGATCAAAGACATTCCTTGCATAACAAATCAATGAGTACTGTCTCTCTCTCTCTCTCGCACACTCTCACACACACAGATACACATACACTGCTGTTAATCATTAGCCAAACATTAAGTTTTAGAATTAGGACAAAACTCAAATGTGTGTAGGAAAATGAGCTGCACTGGCACCAAAGTGTTTTAGTGTAAAGATGCAGTTGATAAATGTGAAAACAATCATTTCATTTGACCACAACACTCACTGTTGTTAATCAGAAAATACATTATACTTTTCACTAAGGAACAAAGTAGAAAAATACAGCCAAATCCATCTACAACGTCTTTTATTGTGTAGTCGACACAAATAATACGTGGTTTGTTCCAGTTGCGGACAACTGGTCTGAAGTAGACACAAGTGTGTGAAACAATTTTGTAAAAAGTGAACAAAAACAGTCGATGGCTTACCAAGCATGACACTGAATCTATGTACATCCTCACGTTAACTCACTGACAGCTTGAAACTTGAAGCTTTTTTCTTTCTTTTATAAATATAAAAAAAAAAAACGATGAGAGGGAGGAAGGTTCGGCCTCCATGGGCCTAAAGGCGGATAAAGTCTCTTTCAGCGAGACAGCTTAACACTCAACAGAGTTATACATATCCCATTTTTCAGTTATGGCACCAGTATCAAAGCATGCCCTGGACTGGGACTCGCGCCGTTTCCATCACAGAGGCAGGTTTAACAGAGCTGGTAGGCACTGAACCAACAAGTCCAAACGAATCAGAACTACACACATACAAAGTCAGCACTACAAATCAGAGATAGATCTGGACTGTCACACGAGGTATAATGGATTGAAGAGTCTTCTGTACATTGTCTCGTGGTGTTTTTTTTTTCCATTTTGTTTGTTTGTTTTTTTTTTTTTGGAATATTATTAGAATCATTGTGTAATTACAGAAAAAAACATGACAACAAAAAACAAAATCACATAGAATCTACATAAAAGCTGAGGATGTCAATAACAGGATTTTCTATGAGAAAATTCAAACCTAAAATGGCAGTATATTGACATACATACGTATAATAATAAAAAACATCCAAAAATGTAGCAGCAAACAGGAGAAAAGCATTGATTTCAATTAATTTGACATTTTTTTTCTTTTTTTTAATATAAAAACATGTAGCTGGGATTTATTATTCTATAGCAGCAGAATATAAGGAGTGTTTCTCTCCAACTCTCTCTCTCTCTCCATCCTTTATTTACAATCAGAAACCTCATTTTCAGGGTTCCTACAAAGACGTTCTTGATTTGACCCGACTCCTCTTGTGTAGAACCCCTGGCTTTGACTCCACAGCGCCCCCTGAAGCCTTCACCCTTATTTTTCATACTTTACTGCTGCACCTCTTCCTCCTTATCCTCACCCCCTGGTGGCAATTTTTTTTTCAGATTTGCTCTCATGAAACACAGCCCATCTTTTCAGTTTGTGCAAAATCATGTCTCAACACTCCTGTTATCCATTTTCTTTTTCTTTTTAAAGCTTCATCCCAGAATCCTACAACCCATGAGCAGTGATGGACGTCCTGGTGGCTTTATGACAATCTCACCACAATGCGGTTTAACTGAAGACATCAAGTTTGGCTAAGGGCAAATATTAATAATAATATGCAGCATGATTATAATATTATGATACTGCATGAGGTTGGGGCTGGGGGGCACTACAATACCAAATTGTCATTAAAGTGTAATTATATTTTCTGGAATTCTGCACAACCATATATTCAAGATTTTCCACTGCAAGTTGAAAGTTCAGAGGTCTGAGGTCATTTCTATGAGATCCAGCAGAGGGTAAACTAAGAGCAACTTAGTGGGTTTAGTGTGAAAACATAATGATAGCATGTTTGGCTATCAGAAAGCTATGTCAACAGTCAAAACCAAAACATCTGAAAAGGTCAGATGCAGTGTAACAGTGTTTGTAACTGTTTCATTTTAATTCTGATCATAAATTGTAGTTCAGTTTTGTGAATTACAAGTGTTCTTCAAGAGATCAACTCAACCACTGTCCCTGGTGGCAATTTCTTTTAGTGCCCAAAAAAAACAAAAAAAAACAAAAAAAACTCCAAACTGATGCCTCCAGGCCAATGTGGGGCAGCATTCAGGAACGTGTCACACTGCACATCAGTATTCACTGCTCGACTCCACGACCACCTGCTTTCTCCTGCTCAGATCCTTGTTTTTGTTTCCATGTTTTCTGAACTTTGTCACCAGGGTTTTGTCTCTCAGAGGAGCCAGCAGTGCTGACCAAAAGTGCTTTTTTTTTTAAAGAAAAACAAAAAACTTAACGGTGGAATGGTATTAGAATACTACTACACAGAAAAGTAAAAAAAAACCATGAACGTGTGGATCGGTCTGCTCATGTTTGCATGAATTTGATCTCATCAAATTGCAGAAAGGTTGGATGAAAAAAAAAAAGTTTTAACCCAAGCCGTGACAGCAGCAAGCTCTATGTCAGAGCTTCTTCCACTTCTAAAAAAAGACAAATTTTGGACCAATGAGGTTTGAGACTAGCTGATAGAAGGGTCTAGGTTCATATATGTATATATATATACACATACATATATGTATGTATATAATAAAGTGACTAAACAAAAGCAATCAGGGGTATAAGGATGTCTGCACTGTAACACGACAAACAAGGGAGAGCTTGGACAGGAAGTCTCAAACATTCTAGGGACAAACAAAATAAATCTCCTCTCTTTAAGACTACAACTACCTGCTGCATGTGACACTTTGGGATGTTGTAGTAGGAGACTTCAGTCTGTGGCAATTAAAAGATTCTTAGTTAATAACTGGGGGAATAAGGCGAGGGGCGAGTGGGAGGGTGGTCTACAAAATGTCTTGTTGTGGGTTTTTTCCTCCAGCCCACAGTGTCTCCATTCTTTATTCTCTTCCATCTTCTCATGTCGAGTTCACTGTCCTGGGTGAGAGGGGACACTGAGAAAACAATAAGGAACTTATGACAATAGTTACAGGGCCAGCAGCAGGGGGCTCTGTCTCTTCTTAGCAGTCGTAGCAAGGTGGCGTTGCATGCGAGTGACATGTTGGTTAGCAGGAGGGAGAGGGACCCTCCACCCATGGACACCCTTCTAATCCACAACAGCTTTCCCTCGATTATCAGGTGGTGGTGCACAGCAGCCGCATTTCTGTCTGTGGCTTCAAATGTTAATGTCTCTGACGTCTGTGGGTGTGCAGGACAGGTCCACATCCTCCTCCAGGCGTTTGGTTTCTGTGGCACTGCCGCTGTACTGCTGGGCCTGTCGTAGGCTGGACTCCAGCAGAGACTCGATCTGTTCCTGACATGATCTCAGGCAGTCCTATAGAGGAATTAAAAAAAAACAAAAACAAATCACAAAGTCAGACCAAGAACACACAGTCAACATACCTCATAGTCATATGCTGTTTAGGTTTTGTTTTTTTTAAACATACCGGATCACTGCGGATGACCTGTGACAGGAAGTTGGTGAGGTTCTGAGAGGAAAGGGAAGAGTCTTGACTTTTCAGGTACAGGCCTTGCACAGCTGCGACTACACTGCCTGCTGCTACCATGGATGGTGGACTAGCGATGAAGTTAACATCTGCAACACCATAACAAACAAATCCCCCCAAAAATTAGGATAAAAAATCATAAGGTTCTTCTGTTGTGGTAATAAATACGAAAAAAAACATTCTAATTAATTAATTTGTTGCCTGGAGAAGAACATAAATAAATATGTTCTGGAACAGAAGTGTTTATTTTGCTATTTTCTAAATGGACCTGACACAGACAGATCTTAGAGTCTGTACCAAGCACTCAGACAGGGCTGTCTCTTCTGTAGTGAACAAAGGAAGTGGGGGGATAAAAAAAAATCACTTTTGACCAAATAAGGACAGGACCAGGCAGGAAGTAGTGACCTTATATAGAAGGACACCTGTTGTTCAGAGGATAAATAACAAGCAATGAAAGGAGTTAACTTTATCTGGACAGATTCCTGGGAGTGTGGAGCTGGTTCTGGCCTTGAGCGTTAAAAACCACAGTGGTGTCAAATGAATGTTACAGGAGAACAGAAAGTGCATCGAGTAAATTAGAAAAAGAGTCAATTATATGACAGTAAACTTAACAACCACATTAAAAAAAAAAAAAAAAAACTCCAACGTGGGAACATTTTAACCTCAAAAATAAAAAGGTATCACATGACCAGTAAGTCAACAAGTAAATGGATTAAAAAGAAGAAAAGTGTGGTGTTACCTGTGGCGCAGAGTGCCACAAACGTCTGGGCGTGTTTCCTGAGGATCTGCTTGGTGGACTGGTGGATCTTCAGCTTGGACAGGAAGTGCTCGATAAAGTCGTGGGGTGTGATAGCGGCCAGGTCCCACTTCAACTTGTTGAGGACCAGCAGCTCCATTTGCTGTAGGAGACAACCAGAGGCGTTAGAAAATACAGCCCTCATGCTAACACAACAGTAGCCATGATCTCACTCTCTGCTGCCACTGCCATCTGGTGTCTAGCAGTCTTCTAAACTAAACAGTATTTTTTAAATGTAAAAGGATTAAATAAATATATGTTATTATTATTTTGTCATGTCATAAACAGACATATACATCAATACATACATGATTTTTTATTACAATAAATTACAAATTTAATTACCAAAATGTTTTTATTGGCCTCTGACTTTATTAAATTGCTTAATCAAATGAACAATAATCTATTAGAATTCAATTACTAAACTATTTTCAATAAGAAATTGCAGATGGGTGCTATCAATTGACAAAAATGACAAAATGACAAAAAAGTAATTGGTCATTTTTTAATAAAGTTATCATTAATTGCAGCAATGATTAATATTCAAACAACTAAAAAAAATCAAAAAGATTCTTTTGTGCTGCCCTTGCACCTCTATCTGATCACCACTAGGTATCGCTGCCAGCCAAGCTTTCCTGCCTCAGACCATTCATGAAATTAGAGAGGCCTCCTAGTCACCATGGGAAAGTCACACTGCTGCCTCCTCTGTTTCTGCAAAAACTACCACACAGCCCCTAGCCTTTATCAACTCAACTCAATTATTGATCTGTCGTTGCAGCATAATCAATAACTCAAAATAACAGCCATGACACTGACACTGATCAAAACCAGAGCCACTGGAGCAGCAGCAGCCATTGTACTCTGTATTCTGGTCCTGTGCTCTTTGGTCCTCCTCTCCTGCTCTGCAGCTAACACGTGTGTTACACAACATCCATGATGTCTGCAGAAAAGGCCATTACCAGGAGTTCGTCAGGAAGCACAGAGTTGTCGGTGTAGATACAGAGTTTCTCTGCCGTTAGGGGAACCGTCTCCTTCATCTTGGATGCCAGAAACATGCATGTGGCTCCCAGCAGCTGCAGTCTCGTTTTCTTGGTTGCTTCCACTGATAAAAATCTGTCCAAATAGTTCATAGCCAGAGTAAAAACCTCCTCTTCACATTTCTGTTCCTCGCAGACCTGTGAGGAAGAGCAAGAGAGGGCACTTTAGAGGTATACTGCAATTGGATGTTTTAATACAACACCGCATTTTAAACATTAATGCGTTATTAAACTCTTCCCTCTGTGGCCGACGTTAAATAAAAGCTATGTTTTCAGTGGCAGCTCAAGCAGCCTAAACAAAAAAATAAAAATAAAATAAAATAAAAAATAAAATAAACTTAATTTCCCTGTTTAAAACTCAAACATTGACAAAATGAAGAAAGACTTTAAATGCAAACTCAAAGTTACCATTTACCTCAAAAATCTAAAATCTAGTCATATTTAATGCATTTTCTACGCCGGAGAATTAGTTTAGAGTCAGTTCTGACTAAGACACAAAGGTGGCGTCGATGCAAGTTTCACTCTAATTTCAACTTCGTCATCTTTTCAAAAAATATTTAGAAATATATAAAAATTAGCTAGGACCATTAAAATGACATTTAAATGATCCTCGTCGACAGCCTGATCACATGAGAGGAGAAACGTGTCGCCTTGTTCATCGTTTGAATTTTTTCTTTAATTTATTTCACAAAGTCCTGCGTTTCCCTTTTTTCCTCCTCTGTCTTCACGTGCTGCATTGGGCGCACGCTTTCAAAAATTAATTAAAAATATTTAGAATCACAGGAGGTGAACAAAATATGTATGTAAATATAGAGAAAGACCTCGTGCATCAAAGCCGACTGTTGAAATACGTTGAACATCTTTATTATTTCGAGAAAATTAACATTTCATGCTTTGGCTGCGACGTTTAGGGACCGGAGAAGAGAGGATTACAAAGTTGAACCTGTTGATTCCAGACGGACAATAAAGTGTAAAAGTACAGAATGACAAAGTCATATTTTCAGAGGCTATAATAAATTCACTGTCATTGATTTTTAAATTATTTTTTAATTTATATCCGCAAGAAATCTGTCTCTTGCACTCATGCGACAACAAAGATGGCGCAGAAGAACTGGCACGGGCCGGACTGCATACGTGTACATTGCTGTAATTTTGGAAAAATATATAAAAAATATCTACATACAGTTGAACATTCTAAAATTGCGGGGGGATAAAGTATACGAAAAGTAAAGGCTAATAAGTAAATGGGGTTCTTTCGGCTCCCTCTCCTCTCCTACATTGCCGACGGACCACCCAGACTGAGTACTTTTCACTGCGTTTATGTAACACTCAAGACGGAAACATGCAACAAAACACAACTCCAATACAACAATATTACCTATTAATATCACGTTTTCGCACAGAGTCGGTATGAAGTTGGCAAGTAAGTCAGAAACAGAGAAAAGGAAACCGGAAAGTAGGGTAAAGTTAGGGCACAAAAGGACAACACAAACCTCTAACATCCAGGTAGCAACTATCTTCCTCATTTTGGGCACTATTTCTTTCTGCACACACTTTAAGTAGTTGGGGGACGGCAGGTAGCTCTCCTCCGCCTTTAGCATGGTGTTGAGGACTCGGTCGTTGAGCAGGTTGACGTCCTGGTGGGCTCTCTTGATGGAGTCCACCTCGCAACACAGCAGCTGGTCCTCCATAGCGTTGAAGAAGAGCTAAAACTCAGGAGGTAACAACGGCCCAGGTCCTAACGCGAAGGCAGAGACAGGCGGAAGGTTACAGTCCGGGTGTTAGTTATTTAGTTGTCTCTGAAGTCTGTTTGTGTTGCCGCCACGGTTGTCGCGTGCTGCTACTCCTCTGTTGTGTGCGAGACTGCTGAAGAACACAGAGTTTCCCCCCGCGAGAGGGAAAAAAAAGGGAAATGGTGGGGTGGGCTGTGACGTCACCTGTTGTTAAGGGGGGGGGGCTAGGCAAAGGACTAGTAGTCTGCAGTTTAAATTCATAAATATAATATATAAATATATACGCATTAAAGGTAAACGCTATACATAGATATAATAAAAAATATAATATATCTATATATTTATTTTGGGTTTTCTTTTGTTGAACCGTGGTGAGCGACATACAATGGGGGCGTGGCCTATCTTGTGGCGGCTGCTGGGAGGTCCGGAGACCGGTCTGTGTGTCTGATAGTGGGGGTCAGAATAGCATCGGTAGGGGGCGACAGTTGCTACTACTAGCTTAGTCAATGTTTCCCAGTCTTTCTGTCCACAGGTCTGGTTGTTAATGAAAAGTAGCAAAAAACGAGTAGAGGATACAACAACAATAAATGTATGTGCAAAGGAATTGTCAAGATAATGGTGATTTTGAAATCACAAAAGAGTGAAGCAGCAGAAGCCAGCCAACACGCTCTGCTGGTTTTGGTAGTAACCCTGTTTCCAAAGTCTTATATTTTTCAGAGAAAGATATTTTTTTAAAAGATTATGGATTATAAATAAATGACTAAATAAATTATTTATGAATTACAGCACATTAAGCAGAGAAAGACAGTGCTAATGTTGTTAGCTGCTCTTTGTTAGCATCTCCATATTGTCGCATTGCAATCACTTTAAACCAGAAAAGCTTGCAGTTGATACAATGGGAAAAGAGAAACGTTGCAAACTTTTTACAGGAGTTCAACAAAAAAAATTAAATAAAGATAAAAAAAAAAGGTAAAAAAAAAAAGTACCAACAGTTAAAAGAAACTGACAGCAGATCTTTTAAGAGATTGTGTAGATTGACTAGAAGATAGTAGGAGACTGTTTGCGAGTGTGTGAAAACCCCCAACGCTAACATTAGCATTTTAGCCTCATATAAAAATGTGAAATCGATATTTTATACATACACATATTTATATATATACAATTACTGTATGTTGTCAAAGCTGAAGTTTCTTCTGGTTGGTATGAACTGATATGAAGGAAGTGAAGAAAAACAAATATAGGTGTAAAATAATGAAGTCACATGAATTTAAAAAGTAAAGAAAAAAGTGAAGACACACACACACACACACACACAAGCGGGAGGAGACTGTGGTTGCACCAATGGGAGGATTTGCTGTTACTAGGCAGATGTCGGTAGTACTTTTCGTGTGTGTGTGTGTGTGTGTGGGGGGGGGGGGTTCAGTTCACTGGAAAAGTTGACAGAGTTATTGATAACTCTTTGAAAAGTCCTTTGACTTGTTTTTAAAACAACAGAGAGAAATCGAGGTTGTTGTTTTACTTTAACACACACACACAGGCATATGAACACACACAGCCACACACACACACACACACACCCTGAAACCATTCATAAAAATGAACAACTGAGCTATCATCAAACTAAAGCGGTGACACTTCTGTACCACAGGATTCAGGATCTCTGTGGCAGCTGTTTGTTTGGTCAATATGAGTAACACATTGAAGAATTTTCATGTATAAATGATTCAACATTTTAAACTAGTTTCAATATGAATCGGAGCTTTTCACATTCCAGGAATTCCTCTCTGAGTAATTGAAGTGGAATACCGTAATGTCTGTAGAAGAAGTATGGTAAAAAGAGTGAGGAATCAGTGAGAAGTCAGTTAGAAGTTAATAAAAAAAACCTGCAGTTTTCAAATAAAACAGTACTATGTGTGTGTGTGCACATCAGGAAAGAAATAGAAAAGAATTGTGCTAAAGATGATTCTCTATCTACTAGTCTAACTTTTAGCTTTTTTGTTTATGAATATTTCTTTTAGTGCTTCTACCAAACTTTTAACTAATTTTTATACTATTATATTTTTGTTTATATATATGTATATATATATATACATATATTTGATTGTTTGTTGCTATCTTGCGTTCCATACTTTTGACAAAGTTTAGGAGACAACCTAAAGCAACCTTCTCTTAAGTATTTTGACAAACTTTTAGCTAAACTAAATTTTTGGCTGTTGTTTTATCTTAAAAATATTATATTTCTGGAGTAGTAATGATCTCATTCATATGTATTTTGTATTTAGATTTGTTGTGATACCAATGTAAACACCAATCGTTGTCAGTCTTTGGCTTAGTTTTTAATATAAGTAACATTAAAAAAAAACCACAAAAGTACACAGAATCAAGTTGCTATAAAATGCAGCACAGTCGTAAAACTAAAACTTCCAGACCTCCTGGATCCTTCTTAACAAAAGTTTTGTCATCCCTTAATTTACACAATGTGGTGCCATGTGACAAACTAAAAAGTAAATGTTCAAATACCGTGATTTCTATGGAAACATTTCATCAAAATGTGTCTTCATGAATTATTGTGAAGCTACTTCTTTTTTATTTTATTTTAATGCAGTGACAATATTGACAAACTCTTCAACAGTTAATTTTTGGTTAGAAAAAAAGAGTGGTCTCCCTCACATACCCCACTTTCTTCAGTGTCACTCCTTCATTCTTTCACACAGAGGCAACTGGGTTTTAAGCAGCAAACAAAGGGAGCATGAGCATGTGACTTTTGCAGTGAGGCTCTTCTAGTGGTTTTATGGTAAGCAAACAAGGAAGGAAGTGTTTAAAGGGACAGCAGAGACAGCAGAGAGCTGAAGTGAAACCAGCAGGAAGGGAAGAAGAGACCAGACCGGTAGAGACGGCTGATGACTCTGACAGCAGAGAAAAGAAGAAAAAAAAGTGATATGTTAATGCAGACACTAAAACACACCAACGTCACCTTCCTCCACTGACCCTGCACCATTTGACCAGTTTACTCCCTCTGACTCCCGTCTGCTACTTCAAAAACTGGTTCTGGCCACCTACTGAAGTGGCTGGACTGCACCATTATCATGCAGACAGTTGGTGTGTGAAACTCAGTCTGTTTGTGTGTGAAATGCGGATGGTTAATGACATGTACATTTTACGAGAAACAGTTAAAAAAAGGAAGACAGAACAATAGAAGTCATCAGCACTGCCGTTGAAAGTTCACTGTACTGTATGTAATAAAATGATGCTTCTTCTCTTACTTCTTCTTATGTTTTTTTTCCTGATGGGAAAACTATTAAAATCTTACCATTCAGTTACTATTCTTATCAAAAAATGGTCCTGTTTTTTTATTGCTATATTGATTAGGGTCGTGTCACTGAGGTGAATGAAACAGATTTTAATTCAGAAGTTACAAATGAACAGCATTAACTTAGTGAAGTAACTGTGAAAAAAAGCTGAAATGATTCATGAATGAGAGAGAGCAGAAAAAATACCCCGGCGATGGCAAAAGAAGAAGTACTTCATTAATCCACTGAGACGTTTACTTGTTTCAATGGCAATATTACCAAAAACAACACAAAACTACATATAACACAAGACAACAAACTGTAGAAGGCACGACAAAAGTCCATGAAAACTAATTTGAAAAGCTGAGGAAGTTAACTAGACACATTTGACACGATCATTTCAAATAATTACTGCCAAAATCATGCACATAAACCCCCCCATACTTTTAAGTAACACATTTCTGACACAGCAGGAAGGTGGCACTGCAGTAGTGATGTCGGCTAAAGTATGGTAGCAGGTAGATGTTGAAGGGAATTCAATAAAGTATGGTAGCAGGTAGATGTTGAATGGAATCCGGACGTTTCTCGTTCCCAATCCCAGAGAGACAAACTGTTCTAAATCACTACGTGGACTAATAAAGAGGCAGAACTTCATCGACCACCTCTTTCTGTAAAGGGAATTGTTTTCCTGACGTAGGAGTGGCAGAAATGTAGCCTTCAGTATCTCTCTGAGCCTATGAAAAATAAAATTCAGAAAATTGTAGCCTTGGCTGTTTAGAAGCGTTACGCAAGGGACGAAGAATCTCAAGTCAAATTCCTTTCAGATAATGAAAACAAGGGAACGAGAGAGCACGGTTCTACTTTTGTTTTGTAGCACAACATTTGATCTCAGGGTTAATACTTTAACTAATGATTCACCACAGGACGTCCTGTTCTGGCAGCCTTTAGTTTAATTTTGACTCTACAGTTGGAGGACGTTCACACTGCCCGGATACTCTGGAATGAGATTCATTCAAGCCAGTCGTTCATTTTGCTGCTGCTCTTCCATTCATTAATTTGTTGGTTAGTGTGTGCGTGTGCGTGTGTGTTTGCACATGCTTATCTCAACTGCCTCCCCCCTCCAGCCTCTGTTACCTCATTCTCCAACGTTTATACTCACACCGACACGCACCATTCATTATTTAGCATTAAATCAAAGAATAATAATTACTATATCATTACTTCAGATATTTTGATATACATTGGTTTAGACTCAATAATTTGGGACAGTGTTTGTGTATGTACTGTGCTTAACTTGTATCTGAAGTTTGAATATGTAGGTGATGAGTAATTCATTTTTTCTAATTTAAAGTAAATGTTTGGGCTAACCCTAATATGCTGTACATGGTATGCTAACTTTTCTTCTTCGTTTTCCTGTGGTATTAACAAGACCATAACTGTTCTTCTGTACTATAGCTAACGTTAGGCTACGCTAACATAATTTTAAAATGTTTTATTTGTTTTCAATTAAATAAAATTCTTCACTTTTATTAGCCCAACGGTAGCTAACCACTCCACGTCTTTCGTTTGTGTTCTGACTTACTTTTCACAGTCCTTTTGAAGTTCTGTAGATTTAGCTAATTTTCTGAATTTGTGGCTAATGTTAGCCTCACCTTCACCGGACCAATTTTCCCGTCATTTAACTACATTTACAAAACTAGAACTTGTATGTGTGTGTATGTGTGTGTATGTGTGTATGTGTGTCTGCGTCTGTGTGTTGATCTCAGAGGTCAGACTTAGAATATGAAGAGGCATCAGGACTTCAAAGCTCTAGATGTAAAATAAGGGGTGAAGACAAATACCATGACCCCCCCACCTTCTCAGACCCAAACACACACACACACACACACACACGTAAACTGCTGCTATCTGGGTGAGGTTCTCCCTCGCCCAGAGAGAATGAAAGCCTGGGTTTTTCCCTGTGAATGAATCTTTCTGAGCTGAGGGCAGCTCCACAATGACCCCGCAGAGATGGATAGGCAGATTGTTGTGTGAAGTGATCCGCGAACGCAGATAGGCGGGGGTCAACTTGGGCGTGTGTGTCCTGCACCACCACTGACCTAATAGGAACTCTGCTCAGGCCTGGTGGGTCACTGCTTAGGGGCCATGTAGGGCCATGGGCAAGAAAGTGTGAGAGAGAGAGAGAGAGAGAGAGCACACAACACGAGCACAGAG
>NC_024311.1:11744612-11745209 GCF_000523025.1 Cynoglossus semilaevis | reverse complement strand
GGCGGGGTGGGGGGTGGGGGGTGTGATGGGCAGGCCTGAAGCTTACATCACACACACCGTGACACAAACATGTGAATGAGTCTCTTGCTAATTGCCGCCCTGACTTTAACAAGCTAATATTTGTCATTAGAGTGAAACTACATATGGCCTCAGTCTGTGCCTCGAGACTTACATCCTGGTACTTGAAGTCCCTGTCTTTCAAGTGACTTTATTGTCATTGTACATAATGCTGTCTGTGAAGATTCTCATTCATCCAGGTCAGGTTTTCCATAGAGTTTAGTTGTAAGGAACTGGACTTCTTCTTAGAACTTCAAAGACTTAACTACTAGGGTTCCCTCGTACATCAACCAGAAACTGATGACGTTGCTCATGTGAAGAATGAAACGTCTTTCAAGCTCAAAGAACAAGTCCAGGTGCTGACAACCAAACTACATAATATTCATAACGCTCTGCACGACAGGTATCAGTAGGAAAATGTAAAATAAAAGGAGGACGTGGACGTACGTCCTCATGTTTTGGTGTCGCTGATTCGACTTGACGTAGGATTCCAGTCGTACTTGTAGCAGCCTCACAACGGATGTTAATGCCGTTGGGGGG
>NC_024311.1:11743576-11744586 GCF_000523025.1 Cynoglossus semilaevis | reverse complement strand
TTTGCCTCCCAATAGTGGTATCTGGAATCTCCCTCTCTCGGTGTAGATAAGAACCATGTGGGGATGTCAGTGTTTGTGTTTGCAGGAGGTTCTTATCACGCTGATCTCTTCACACTTTGGTTCCTCGCCCTCAGCTCTGCGTATTCCCTTGTCTTTTTTTGTTTTTTCCCAGCCTTTCTCCCATGGAATGTTTTCGGTTTGTGGAGAACTACAGACGGAAGCTGACATTCCTAACGCAGAGGAACAGCAAGTAAATAAGTTGAAATTTCTGATTTTTGGAAGTGCGGTGGTCAGCACTGCAGCCAGAAACCAGGCGGAGACCAGACACAGACACTCGACCCTCCATGTGCAAACATTCTTGCCAGCAGGGGACACAAGGGAAACAGATTTCAGCCATTTAACACCTACGGCCCTGTGTTATTTCATGACTTTAGTGTGTGAACTCCTGTGTGTGGATTTTACCCAATCGACACCAACTTATCAAATGAAGCTGTGGCAGACTGACACTTCCTGTCACCTTCAGATACAAACGTTTGTTTTCTAGTGAAGTGACAATCTTCACATCTCTAGGTTTATATTCAGGAAAGGAAACAAAAAAGTTGAAATGTTAACGTCCTCGTGTACTTCTTTCTTTGTATTGTAATTGTATCTGCCTAAGGTAATATTTTTATCGGGGAATGTTTATATTGAAACTGTAAGTTTCCGTACTCTGTTTTAAGACTCTTTTGACTGAAGAGTTGGTAAACTGTCTTAAAAACTACAATCTGTATTTCTTTATAGACTTGGATCTTTGTTGTCATGCCAAATGCCTTGGTGTCATGCCTTAGTCTTATACTGTATAAACAACTTGAAAATTGATACATACTACACACTCCGATAAAGTAAGTTTACTGCATCGCCACTTTGTTCACGTAGTGATTTTGTAGTTTAAAACAAAGCACTGACGGTGTCAAAACACAAAGTTGTGAAACAAGGTCTGTAACGTTCTACCTGAGGAACCTTCCTCAGTG
>NC_024311.1:11741404-11743488 GCF_000523025.1 Cynoglossus semilaevis | reverse complement strand
AGAGAAACCACATCCTTGGTGCCTGCCAGTGGCAGCCTGTTTTTTTTTTTTTTTTATTATTAAATGATTCCTATTTTTGAACAGACCTGCTTAACTCCCTGACATTCCAAAACATTTCTGTTAAACTCCTGTTGCATATCTGTCGCAGCCTCACACATGCCTGGTCAAGCTTGGAGGCGTGACCTCACCTGGAAATCCCACGCCTTGAGTCAGACTCAACTCAGACAATTTGCATAAACTGTAATTTGCACAGATTTTGCATCAAGCATGCAACGCATTCTTGGAATCACTTCAGAGGCATCTGGAGCACAGATAAAAAAGAATCCAAGATGTTTGATTGAGTTTAGATGTTTAACTCTTGAGACGCCCGCACCGACTCACAGGTGAGTCTGAGGTTCTGGTTGTACAGGACACGCCTTCACGCCTGTCTGTGTTGACAGTATCGCTCATCTCTCATCGCCCGTTCTTTTTGTTCCAGTGAGGACAACAAAATATTTCTACTTGATGTGGATCAGTGTTTACCCACCAGCACCCTCTCAGGTAGGACCACGTCAAGTCCCTTCCGCAGGAGAGGACGGGGATGGGTTCCCAGGCTCTGTGTGGTGCCTCACTTCACCGCAGTGATGTGTTGTTAATGAGGCCTTTCAATGGGAGTGAATGGGAGTTTAGCATTTCACTGCTACGCTGCTCTGCCATTTGTTCTGCATACAGTCAACCATTGACATGTATGTGGGACCCTGCAGAGGGATCAGCCTCGAAAACAGCAAACTAACACACGTTGATAACAAACAGAAATCCTACAGAAGGGAAAACTCATACGTTGGATAGTGGAGCTGTCATGAACCAATAAACAAACAGAAATCCTACAGAAGGGAAAGCTCATACGTTGGACAGTGGAGCTGTAACATGAACCAATGTTGAACCAGGAAGTTGTTGAAATGCTTAATGTTTGGATCTGATGACAACAACACTGGTCTGCAGCTGAAATACAGTACAACGAATGATATGAAATGAAATGCAGGATACGCCTGCAGTTGTACAACACAGTACTCTCTATAAAAGAGAAAACACATTAGGCATACCATAATATGATAACGCAGTAAAAACTTAAACTGCCTAAAGCAATGAGCAGCCATCTTGGTTTTAACCCGGAGTCCATGAGGTGGAACAAGTCGAGTCTGAGACATTTACAGAAAGCTACAAAATTAACACATGAAATAATAAAGAATATTAATTCAAAAATATTTCAGATACGCACTTTGTATTAAAGTGACAATTATAGTATGTGTCCAAAATACTAATAACAAATAATAATTAATGGCAACTCTTTTTCAATATATATTAAAACAACAACACAGAGCGACTAATGCTGGGTCAGCAGTTCTGAATTGAACAGATTGAAGTTTCTTGGACCTTGGATCATCTTCACCAGGTCCACTGGTCAAATCTACATTTTTTATGAATATATAAACATACAATGTCCAAACACTTCTAAGCCAGGACTAGTCCAGGTCGGGTCAGAAGTAAGGCCCAGGTTGTGGATCTGTGATGTGGACAAGTCAAGGCCAATAATTCACTGCTTCTTCTTGGCTCTCGCAACAGAAATACACTACGTTCCTGGTTACTGCAGTAAAAGAGTACAAAAAAGTACCTGCCGACTAGTACTTTTTTATTTCATTTTAGTGTTGGGCAGTATTTCAAAGCCTCATGACAGGTAGGTAGAGATGAATTGTGGGAGTGTTTCAGTTAGAGAGAAAGGTGCTGTTGTTTATTGTTTGACTGGCTGTGGTTTTTATTGACCAGGATGTGTTTTAGTAGAGGTGGAAGGAAAAGAGGTTTATTTACTTCTCTTTGACAAACATATCTTTAGAGGTTGTTATTACCTCGTTGGCTCCATCACAGTGTTTCTACTTGTTTAGGAACACGTCGGTCTCTGGGAGTATGCCGTGCAGCCTGCGTAGGTGCTGGTTAAGATTCCTTGACTGAGAGGAATGCAGTAAGTGTGGATGGCTGAAACTCTGATGCCCTCTTTATCAGGGTGGGTGGCATCTGCTGCCTCCATTTGACTCATCTAGATACAGAAT
>NC_024311.1:11736496-11741314 GCF_000523025.1 Cynoglossus semilaevis | reverse complement strand
TAACAGGGGGTAGAGACGGTGGGCAAATCTGTCTGCAGCACACATGGGGACAAATGTCAAAACGTAGAGTTGAATAAGATATATTTTAGTCCTGCTATATATAAAAATATTAGATTTAGCATATGGTTCTTCTGGGAACCAAACCTAGGACTCTCTGCTCTCTGCCTCCAAGCCAGACATGCTAACAGCTACTCTATGGAACATATATATATATACATATATATATATATATATATATACATATATATATATATATATATATACATATATATATATATATATATATACATATATATATATATATATATATACATATATATATATATATATATATATATTTAATGTATATATATATATATTTAATGTATATATATATATATTTAATGTATATATATATATATTTAATGTATATATATATATATATATGATTTAATGTATATATTTAATGTATATATATTTTAGTCTTGCCATTTGCAAAAAAAAACAAGAAACAAATATTCTTAATTTCCAGCTCACTCTTTGCTCCACATGTATTGATATTTTATTTGATTTATATTATGGACCAACATTTATTGTTCTTCTTTTAGAAGCTTCTTAAAATCTATAGATAAATGGCTTAAACCGCTCTGGTTCAAAGTCCAGAGTTGACAGTGAACTTGACTTTTGGTTGGTAAACAGACAGTTGTTCTTCCTGTTTCAGCTCTGGCCCTCATTAACATCACAATGACTCATTAGGAACTCATTTTCTCTCATTTTCTCAGATGTTTGCTGCATCAGTTTCACCTCTTCCTCCAGGGTTTGTTTACACACTCGCCTCAGGTTCTGGCCAATGACGGAGAAGCAGCAATGTTAGCTCAGTGAGCTAAACTATTTGTTTTTTGGATGGCGGATGTGAGGTTTTCTTTCAGCTATGTCAGGTAATTGGGGCAGTGGTGGCCTGGTGGTTAAGGAAGCACACTTGTGTCTGGAAGGTCACAGGTTCAAATCCACCAGTCACCTGGTCCACTGAGTGGCATTGAGCATGGCATCGTGCCCACACACTCTGCTCCCCTGCTCATTAAAGCAATGGGTTTTAATGAAAAATCAACATATCAACAATGATGTTGATTCCATAGTGTAGCGGTAAGCACGCCTGCCTCAGATGCAGAGAGTTCAATTCCCAGAGGAACCACATGCTTGTAGCCTGTTACAACGGATCTGCTGCTAACACAAGAACTTTCCAAATATGGGAACAATAAAGTTGAAGTTATTAATATTTTAAACATTAAACATTAAACTATTATAATTAATAATATAATTAATAACGATTAAACATTTTAGATTTACTGGATTATGCAAGCGAATGACTTTACGACTTCATTCTCATAAACTTAGAATATTACCACCGTAAACATATCACTTTACTCTCACGGTGGTCCTAATATTTTGTACAACTTTATTCTTCTAATTTTCCCTTTTTTTTTTTTGTTTTAGCCTCAATGTTCAAAGACTCACACAGGCCGACTTGTGTGGACACTTCTGTGTGGAGACCGTTGAGAACAGGAGTTTGGTGCAGTGTAATTTATTCTTTCAACAAAGACATGGACCTGAGTCTGTTCTGGACCAGACCGACTTCATCTGGGATTTTCCACTTCACATATAAGAACTTCCTGATCCCTCCTTTTTATATCTTCCCTAACTTACATTTTTT
This sequence comes from Cynoglossus semilaevis, assembly GCF_000523025.1. Taxonomy (NCBI): domain Eukaryota; kingdom Metazoa; phylum Chordata; class Actinopteri; order Pleuronectiformes; family Cynoglossidae; genus Cynoglossus; species Cynoglossus semilaevis. The sequence continues at coordinate 11,739,624 of NC_024311.1, read as the reverse complement.
ATATAGAAAAAGGGACCTTTCATGTCAGCATGTTTCAGTTCCTACTTTCTATTAATGTTGCTATCCTCACTATGGCGTGGTGCAGTCTTAGCTATAGCATTAGCATATGTGGCCCAATTAGTTCTGTGAGCTCAACCATGAGGCGACGATGTACGTCTGAAGTGACGGACGGTTGCCTCCGTCTTCACTCTGTTCTCAGCTGTAATTCAGCTACGACACGTTAACTTTGGCCGAACTTATGTCGGGGCAGTGAATGCAACATCTACGAAACACAATGAAACGCACAGTGACAGGACTTTTCTTAACAACAACGATCCTTAAGTGATGAGCGATGACCTTCTGGCAGTGACCGGGATTATTGATCCCGGCAGCTGCTTCCTCATCAAGGACACGTGCACCGCTGCTTAACTTCTCATCATCACAGCCATGCTAATAGGAACGATCGATCTGGACAGCTAACTGGACAAAAAACAAAAAAGATGTGATTGATTTGTCCTGTATTCCAAACCTTCTGTTTGGCATGTGACTCTTTTGAGTGAATGGGAATTCTAAATACGTTTTCCAACCTAAATTGTACATTTTACTTTGGATGAATGACGTTACCAAAAGAAAACAGTTTAAGTTGAGTTTAATCTTATTTTGCATTTGAATTCATGTCTAGTTTCATCAGGTGCAGCTAAATTTGGTAAAAGGCTATGGATTTTTTTTCACCATATAATTTCCTATGCAAATTTTAAAAAGTTATAGATTCAGTTAATATGGTAAATACAACCACACCCAATCTGTCAGATTTTTTTTATTCCTTTGTCAACTACGACTAATTATTTCCTTTGGTTTGAGTTTTTTTTTTTAAATCTGTGTCTTAAGAACTTTTATCCTTGTTCAGTGCTCACCTCGCCACCCTGAACACAGGATTATTGGTTTTCGGCGAAGATAATCCACCAGGATGTGTCATCTTGAAAGTCGAGCGCAAACAATGGAAAACTTACAGAGGCTTTGGATGATTACCCAAAATCCACACCATCACCCACAAACTTTGCAGACTAAAGCACTGACTCATATAACCTAATCCCCAGGGATGGGTTCCACAGTCCATCTGGGGCAGATGGACGAGAGTGGCGCGCGTTCAGCATTAGCCCCTGCTCCACTGGCCGTCCTGTCCTGACCCTCCTGCGTTTGATCCTATTAGCAGGTGAATGAGGAGACAGACATCAGGATGACAGTTCGGACCCGGCTTCCGTTTGGCCACCTGACCCTAATTCTCAATAGGACTCACACATATGCTGTGCCAAAAACAGGCATATTGCACAAAGCTCCAGCTAATTCCACTCAATTGTTCTTGTCATCAGAAGTTTAGGCCGAAAAAAACTGATGGCTCATCACCGGGAATCAGACCCTAAAAAAATACATGATGTCATAACGCAACCTCCAGACGCTGTTATCGTAGTAAAATTCAGCTTTTTTTTAAATATAAGATAAATGGGTGTTTTGAAAGCAATATTAATTTTGTTTCAGGCAAATGTTTATCAGGTCAGATTCAAAGGTTTGGGTTTTTTTTTGTTTGTTGTATTACAACTATTTAAATTTTGTGAAACTCTAAACGACGTGCATTATAACTGCTGAAAAATTTCAACATTCTTTTTTCTGTAAATAAAATCAGTGATTAGACTTTAATTGACGGATAAGAAGCCGTAACATTGAGAGCATTTTTGTATCTTTGTCGTAATGGACTGTGCACTTTCACAATAGTAGACAGGAAATGACTTTAGCCACTTGTTTTATCTCATTGTGCAGTTATTTATACTGGTGCGCTGGTCCCTCATTTAGCTTCTTTCTCATCAGTCATCGGTCACAGTCAGTCACACAATGGCTCCAGGAAAAACACTGATGAGAAGCCCATTATTAAGACTTCAGTGAAACAATGTACAGTGAGACACAGCACTACTATTTCTGCCACTGTGTTTGATGACAAACATTTTCCAGTGTAAATGTAAGTGGTAAAATGAAAGAAAAAAACATATTGTCTCTATAAAGGAAACAGGAAATGTTGCGGAATCCCTCAACAGTAACAATATGTGATATGATTGGTCAACACCCTGCCTTGGTGAGTCTTTCTGTTACATAGTAGAGAAGCAAGAGCGTGAAATATATGGTCAAATATAGAGACGAGAGATTAAATACGAAGATAAACCTGTAAAATGTTGCTCTAAAAAGTGTTTTTGTAGAGCAGAAATTGCTCAAATTGAACATAAAGAAGTTGATGAACAAGAATAATTCCCAAACAAAACCCAAAGGTGAACCGAAATAACGTAGACATTGCTTCACAATTCAAAAAAAGACCTATGGTTTAAGCGGAAAAAATAGCCAAACAAGCATCACATATTTGAAGAAAAAAAGAAAATCACAAAATAAAAAAAGTCAGAACAGCACTTTACACTAACACTAAAACAAAACAAAGTAACAAAGATATTGAGTCAGAAGATAGGAGTTGGGAGTTAGCTTAAAAAGAACAGAAAGTTAAAGATATTGAGTCAGAAGATAGGAGTTTGGAGTTAGCTTAAAAAGGACAGAACAGTTCAAAAATGTTAGCGTAAAATACCTAATGATCTTATGATATTGAAATTTTAAAATAACAAATTAATCAGTTTTTACAAATACTGATTTTGTGTCTTGGTCAAACTGCAGTTTTTCAATATTTTGGAGTTGTATTTTTCATACGTGAACCTGATTAGCTCTATGCTAATGCATAGCTGTTGTTGTTTTGTTTTTTCGCCTCCTCCGTCTTTGATGTTTTAAGACTTAACTTCAGCTGTTAAAAGCTTCCATTTACCAAACCGAAGGCTGCTCTCAGCATCTGTGCCGCTTTCATCAAAGATTAGAGTGAATAAAAAGACATTTCCTCACATTACCATATAATCAACAGACATGAGAACATTACATAATACCACGCCTGATTGTGTGTTAGGTTCTGCTTATTGTGGTGCTACGGCGCAGTCCATATGGTGGCATAAGGAAACAGGTTTCGGAGGAAACAGGCTTTGCAGGATTAACCCATTCCTTGTAATAACACAGGGTTAATGAACCCAATAGTCTGTGATTATGGTTTTAGTCCAGTGAGATGTGAGATG
>NC_024311.1:11734949-11736462 GCF_000523025.1 Cynoglossus semilaevis | reverse complement strand
TCAGGGTTTGGGCTGAGAAAAGGGTGGAAGAGGCAACGTGGGAGTGTTCCTCTCCAGATGGCCTGTGGCCTGGTGTGGAGTTACACGTATCGCAGCACTCGCTGCAAAAGTTTAACGTACTTCCTGTGGTATATGGTTGTATATTTACAACAAAATGTGGTATTAAGTTAATCCAAAATAGCACCAAAGCTGACAGAAATAACTCTGTTATTATCTAATGTTTAATGACGATAGCAAAGAGTTGGGAAATTAGCTTAAAGGTAATCAATGTGTATGTAAATAAGATAACAAAAGTAGCAAGGAAGCTAAAAGTTGACCAGGCAGATTACGAAGAAATTAATAAAATAGCTAAAAGAGAGTGAACATTTCATAAACCTTGCATTTGTATGACAAGCGAAAAGACAATGAATTTGTCAAGAAACAAGTCATCAAATAAGGTAGTTGAAGGTAAAAGTGGTAAAAAAGCTTTTTCTGCAGCGCCCCCTCCTGCTGTTAGAACGCCGAGTCGTCACATCACTTAAAAACTCCATTGAACCTGATTCTGAACATTGCACTGCCTACAAAACTACTATTCACTTTCCAAAAAAGAAAATAGATTTTAAAATATTCATTGATAAAGTAAATATTGAAATTAATATTCATTCGGCCTGAAGTACCCCCCAACCCCACCCCCTAATGCCCCGACGAAGCAAAAACAGCTTAAATAAACAGAAAACTGCAGTGCACCTTTATCTGCTTTGTGTTGTTTCTACCATTGACGTTCACTGCAGATTGATCCAATGTAAGGTGAACCAGTGATTGGTCGATCTCAGCCCTGACTTGACGACCAGCCACTAAACCAAAGTTACATGACAACCTGTCCATATCATGCGAGACAAACTCGAAAAAGTCCAAATGCAAAAGAAATGTCCAACACAAAGCTGGACACCTGGTCTCCACAACTGTGAGTGACTGAGAGCTGTCTGTTATCAACGGTTGTCCAGTGGACGGTGGGGTGTGAAACTGACGCCTGGTTCTGTTTCGGATCGACAAAACTAAAACAAAGTTACATATATGGACGTAGTCTTTGGAAAAGTTTTAAACCGAACCGTCAGGATGGGAGTGAATTCACGGAGAGCTGCTGGGAAAACCAGCCAAAGTGGGGCATTGCTCCTTCTTTCTTTCTTAAATCCCATTCAAGCAGTGTTTGCAAATAGTTTCTGAACATCATTAACTCCATCTGCAAACTCTGCTAATGAGATATCAGCATAACATTGGCGCGCAGCGGCCCTCTGCGAGCGCAGCTGACAGCTTGATGAAAGGACGAGGCCAGTGGCAGCGTCTCATTGTTCTGCAGCAGACACCGAACACGCGCTCTTCTGCCACGCCACTAAATGTGTCAGATCTGCTGCGCTAAAGAAAATTTGCATTATCTCAGACCGGGGCTGCGCGCATGCAGCTGCTGTCGGGTTATGCAATATGATGCTCCATATGTTCCACATGACTAATTACACACTGCAAAAGGAGGTGGGAG
>NC_024311.1:11688604-11727079 GCF_000523025.1 Cynoglossus semilaevis | reverse complement strand
GTATTAGAAAACCGGGATCGGTCGTGGGAGACGGTGATGAGAAAGAGGGTGATGAAATAGAAATAATACTATCATTAGTTCCTGTTCCTTTGGTTTATATCAACAAGTGTGATCAGCCCTGCAGCCCGTCTCTCCCGGTGTCCACGCCCGCTCCTCTCCAATCAGTCCAAATGGATTGTGATAGCTGCAGACTTTGACCTACTTTAAAGAACAATGGCCCCTCCATGGCCGGTTGGGAGGTTTTGATGATTTGGTTTGGGGGTCAATCAAGCTTGAACACAGGCACAGGATGGGGTGCTGCCTCACCCCTTCATCCTTTCACAAATGCACTGCCTTCCTCTCCTCCCCCTCGACCTGTGTGTGACAAAGACTAGAGAGGGTCAGGACGAGCGGGTCCTGGTGGTGTCCAGATTCTGTTGGGCTCTGCCAGCTGCCTCCACAACTCCTTCCCCGTACAGTGTAACAGACGCACAACATCAGAGTGGATGTTTGATGGGGGCGTCCTGAACGGTTGACACAGTAGGGGTGAGAGGCTGAGGCAGGGAGACAGAGGGCGATCTCATGCCTGCTGAGGCCCAGCCACGATTTATCTACTGAATCAGTTTGGCTTCAAATTGGGCTGAAAAAATGAAACCGACGTGGTTTTTGGGTGGTGCAAGAAAAGCTCCATTAGGCCCAGCCACGATTTATCTACACACATATATATATATATACATAAACATACACATATATATATATGCATATATATATACATACATAAATACATATATACATACATAAATACTCATACATATATATGTAAATATATGTATTTACATAACTGTTCTTCAAAGTTCTTCCAAGCTAAAGTCGTATTAGCTCCAGCTAGTAAAAATAAAACAAATGTCATTATACTTGGAAAAAAATCTGCCAAATTTCCACTCTTTTTTAATGCGTTTGTCAAATGAGATTAAGCGTTGATCACCAAGTTTTTTTTTTTCACTAATTGTGTGTTTATTGTTTCCCGTGTCTGTTATGTCTGACCCTACTTTATATTTTATTTGTTTTGTTTCTTCTCTGCTCTTTCCATTCTCCAGCAGGGCGTCTCATTTTACCATCCGGAACCCCCCCTGCTCCCCACACCACACCCCCACCATGGTCATCCTGTGTTGTCACTTCTACCAGCCCAGGACGCCGTAGTCGCCGCCCAGTTCTGACTGTGACTTTTCAGTCAAAAAGGAAAAAAATCTTCAAACTCACAGATGACAGGATAAGTGTAAACTGGGAGTGTCAAAGTCATTTTCACTGGGGGGCCACATCAGCAGTACAGTTCCTGCGTAATGAAAAATCTTTTAATTTAATTCAGGTTAAGAAAACGCTTTTTAAGCTCCTGAAGGGCCACACAAAATGACTCGGAGGGCCGCATTTGGCCCACGGGCCTTGAGTTTGACACGTGGTGTAAAAAAAAAAAAACAGTTGGGTGATTACTGTACTCCCTTCATGTCACCTGATGTGTTCAGATTCAGGTCAAAAATCTGTCACAATTCTCATGGAGTGTCGTCAGGTTTGGAGACAAAAAATGAAAAAAAAAAAACTTTAGCTTTAAAGCTTCAGTGAAGCTGGTGATAAATGTTTATTATGAGCTTCACTGCAGTGAAATAAGGCAACATTTTCTCTGGTCTGCTGATTTTTTTTTTTCCTGAATGAAGCTGAGGCCTCGGCCAATCAGAGTGCAAGCAGGGCTGGCTCTTCAGGCCATTCACAAAAGTTTGCTCACACACATACACACACACACACACACACACACACACACACACACACACACACACACACACCAAGTTCCCGCCTCCTCCCGACTGCGCTGTTCTCTGTGTCTGTTCAAACAGCCTTTACGATGCAGTTTTAATAAAAATCTCGTCTGTTTTTTTCATTCGAGGTACATTTGGAGTCACCAGCAAAAAATATTTTGCGCTGCTTTGTTTTTATTGTTGTTTTTTTTTGCTCAGTATTTAAAAATCTAAATTTCTTAAAGAATCATAGAAATATCAACCTAGTCTTTAAACACTATGAAATCTGCCACTTTTTGATTCCTTTAACAGCTCTCTAGTTCACACTGAGCCTCAACTAGTGGGTCGTGCACCAAAAGTGGGTCAAGGACTAGTTTTTTTGGTTCATTGTCTAGACTTTTTTTTTTTCAGTAATTCTTTGGACCCTACTTTGAAAATGTTTGCAAAGACACTGACTCCCATTCCCACTGAACTCAAATTCTTATGATGCAGAACTGAGTGAGGTTGTCGGCCTGTCGTCAGACATTTGGTTCATGTTTCTTGTTGGAAGTGTTTTTTTTTATTCTGCCTTTTACGGAATAACGTTCAGAAGACTCTAATACATACTAGTTACTGGACAGATGTCTTTTTTTTGTCAAGACTGTTCAAAGGATTCCTTCTACTGAGGATTGATCCTGTGATGTTACAGATTTAAATCAACTGACCTCGGATTCAGGCACAGGAACACCTCTGAACCCAGTGGGCTTCGGACAGCCACTCTTTTAAAGATAGTACTAAGTTGACTTTAAACTTTTGCCCATCCTCATCTGGCCTGTTTGTCTTATCACGCTGTAGCTGAGCTGTTGTCCCGCCTCAGTTCTACAGAATTTCATTATCAACAGTCAGCACGACCAGCTGGGCAGAAACAGAATGTTTGAGACGGAGCAGATAAAACAGCTTTTACAGTTAGACCTGAGGCGTGATCAATACACTCCTGAGGCTCCGTCTACTGTACAACTCACACACAGTACGACCAGTGTGTTCTTTGAAAGCCAGAGGATGGAAGACCTCCAGCTCTGACTGCTGCTGCAGGTGATAAAACATCTGTTCCTGTTATTAAAATACACCCGCCCCTCCCATCCCCCCTGTCGGTTTATCTTCCGTCAGTTTAAATGTCAGTTACACTGCCATGAACTCATTTGGAGTTCGATTTGGAAAGAAACGTTATTTCCTGTTACATAATATAAAGGGGGAAGTTTAACTTTTGCATAGATGCTGAGATTAAATAAAACGTGTTTTGACTCATAATATTTCTGTTGTACTGGCTGGGACACAGCTGCTTTTAGGGGAAAACACAGTTGCACCTTAAAAAAATAATTCTAATATAAACATATAAACAGAATGTCCAGAAGTCACACAGGTGAATGAGGTAGGGGGGAAAGATGTCAACGACTGATCGGACTAATGATAACACTGATGCTAGCTCAACAACTGTGCCTAGAGTTTTCATGGATAGATTTGCTTGATGATGTATTTGGGAGACGACATCACACGCATGTTCCATTAGTTGGTTCAGAGTCTTTACAACAGATAGATGGATGGATGGATGGATGGATGGATGGATGGATGGATGGATGGATGGATGGATGGATGGATGGATGGATGGATGGATGGATGGATGGATGGATGGATGGATGGATGGGTGGATAGATGGATAGAAAGAGACAGAGAGACAGCATTAAATTAATTTAAAATTGATGTCATTCATCGACCAGCTTTCATGTCCATCTAATAAAATTAAATTTGAACATCATAGACGAGTCTGGTGGGCTCTTCTCACACACAGAGAACTGATGAGGTATCAACAAAATAAGCGATATCGATAATGGACTCTGAATCCGTATTAGTGAAATATTTTTTGTGACCAGGTCTAAATGGTCTTAACTTTTTTTTCTGGGGAAATACTCATTAGTTTCATTTGTGTTGGTGCCCAGGCCTGACCCTCGGTTGAATTGGAACCAACCCAACAGTGAGTTAATGAGGGTCTCTCCTCTTTAGCCCACTGAGATGAAACCAGAGCTCCTCTGACACCCACCAACATCTGCCTTTTGTCTTCGGTGTGAAAGGGTACAATTGTCAATTATTTCCGGCTAAAATGACTCTGCTGAGGTCACAGGTGTGGGTCGGCGTCAGTGAAGATCAGAAGATTAGAACCGTAGGGATTCATAAAGTTCTATCTATCTATATTTATCAAAAAAGGACGTCAGCTGAGCAGTCTTTGAAGGCTGCTGGGGGGACAGACGTCCATTGTCCTACGTTTCCTGGAGTACCTGCTACCTAATTAGAACTTTTTACTTCATCACACACACACACAGAGACACACAGTGTAATCAATTTGCATTTAGGGAAGTGACTGAGGTGTGCTGTTCTCCACCTCTAACCGACGTGTGGACTTAGGTAAACAGTCCACCTCCACACCCAGAACACAGCTGCTCCTCTCAGGGTGTTGCTGCACTGAGAACATCGGTTTGTCCCTGATACCGATCTGGAGATAAACCAGTACTTCAACATAATCAATGTTTGGTGTCACTGAACTTTTTTGTTTATTAGTAAACAAACCCCTGTGAATCCTTGTGGGCAAACCGTGCTATCTGTCTCTGCCTGTTATCCGACGTGTTGTAATCTGTAGTCGTCACACTTTAATACAGCTAGAAGGGAAAATCACACTTGCTGGAATCTTTGACGGTGTTGTTTCACCTGTGTGTGCTTTGACACTACAAGATATCAAGACTAACGTTAAACCCAGTTCTCCAACTAAATATTTGATCATTTATCAGACTTAAGTCAATTTTATTTTATACTTCACACACCTTGCCCCCATGAAACTTAACATTTTTATCTATGTATGTTCTCAGTCAACCTTCCTATCCAAAAGTTATTTGAAAATACAATATAAATAAATACAAAAAATACAACTATGAGAATAACCATCTAATAATTTGAACTTTACTGAGTGCACACTTTCACAGGTTGACCCTTGTTAAATCAATTTAACAGGACAAAGTAGATTGGCCTAATTAGTACATTTCACACATATTCATGTTTTATTATCATTAGTGGGATCTGACCAGATAACACTGTGGTGAGGAGTTTCAGGAGATTGTGATGTTAATTTAAAAAAATTAACAAAACAAGAGTAAACAAATGAGCTAACCTTACTGGTAGTGGGGGAGGTGGGGGGGCTATGGCCTAAACATGACAAATATATGTATGAGTATATGTGTATATGCCAGTGTAAAAAAATATATATATTAATGACTGACTGACAGGAATAGTCAATGAAGAAGTAAAAAGCTCTGTAATGGTTTCTGGCTGCATTTCAGCCAGTCATGATAGAATAGAATAGAATAGAATAGAATAGAATAGAATAGAATAGAACAGAACAGCCTGTACCTGTCATCACTGTGTGAGCCAATGGTAACTTTGTCTTCTCTGTCCTTTCAACTTTCAACTTCAAATTCTTTTTTGTGTGTTACAACCAAGCATAAGATTACACAGGATATCGGCATATTGTGTGAATTAGTGTGAATTAGTTCTTAACGTGTAATTGTCGGTCCCCCCCCCCAAAAAAAGAAAAAACCAGCAGACATCATAAACCTCATAGGAGCTAAAGACCCTCAGGACATTCCTGGACTGGTGAGAAGGCTGTTTAACGGCATGTTGTGGGGAGGGGTAGTCAGACCCTCCTTTGACAGGGAAGGAGATGTAGAATTTAAAAAGCCATTGAGGAGCAGGAGGAGGAGGATTAGGACTGTGGTGCTGAACGACCCTAAAGAGGTCACTCTGCCCTGCTATGGTCACATTAAAGACCACAAGACCTCCTAACCTCTGTGAATGCAGCCAGTTCAAGTGCAGACACCCTTCCCAACAGGGGTGCACGCACACACATACACATTTTGTCCCCGTACTATCCAGTCATCACTTTCATGTCTTCTCATTGATTGTTGGGCGGCCCTTTAGAGGCTGAAAGGCTTCCTTGCTGAATAACCTTGTTCCATTCACAATGATGTGGCTCCAGAGGATGCTGGGAAGGTTAGAAGGGTAGGGAGAATTAGCGGGGAGGCCACCATGAGAGCCTGACCACTCCATATATCATAGACGTGCCACTACCGAGACCTCAAAGTACCAGAAGTTGTTTTAAAGGGACCAGTGTTGTTTGTGCGTCCACCACGGTGACGACCGGACAAAGTCTTCTGATTATGACAATAATTCCTGTGAGAATAAATTGGCCGCCATGGACCCCATACTCAACGTAACGTCAAAAGTCCTTTTCTGAGTAAAAACTATTAAAATAGTTCTAGTAAAAGTAATAAACAGGGTAGAAAATACTTAGCGTAAGATACAAAAGTAAAACAGTCAGAGTTCCTCGATTTTCGATAACAGGTTCAACTGAATGACCGAACTACCATACCCTGCCTTTAGATGGCGTACCAACTGAATCTTCTTCTACTTTGTCCTTGTCTTCTTTTTCCTGCCTCCCCCTTCAGGAGTGGCCACATTAGGGCATCTGCCTGTGTTTTACCCCTATCACCCCCACTACAATGTAGCAACAACCGTGCCCACCTCGACTCCGTCCATGACTGCAGTTGTTTATTTGGATTTTTACTTTTTATCTCGAAAAGTTTTGATGTTGGTGGTCAGGTTCTGGTGTTTGGGTCGTGCCTTGTGCGTGAAAACTGGAATAACACATTTGTTCGCAGGTTTTACCACCAAGGATTCCCAATGGTCCCAGTAGCGGAGGGTCATTTGGGACACGTTCACTAAGGAGTTGTGTGTCGAGACGTGTGACGGCTAGACGCCACACGACCACAGGAAGTAGGGTTAGGGTGTTGTCCCATACAGTAAATAAGGGGACGGGGAGGGGAGGGGGGGTGAGAGGAGTGTGTTCTTTAACATCCCCTGCTATTCTTCACAAGCTACAAACAGTGGGGAGGGAAGTAAAACACAATGCTCTTCCTCTGACACCAAGGACCCCGCAGCATTGTCACCACCAAGCAGGCTTCTGAGGATGCATTCATTTTGGTCCTTCCTCCCCTTCCTCACCAGCACGAGCAGGATGTGACTTGGAGCGAGGACAGGAAGAGATGAAAGTTTGGAGATAGAAGCAAACAAGTCAGACGGCTGTTTGTGTCTTCACGAAACTCTTCATTATGTACGTCACCCTGGTCGTAACACAAAGCCATGCCTTGCCCACCGGTAGCATATCAGTGTCAGATCTGGAGCTTTCCTCACATGTGTTCATTCTGAGTAGATTTGAAACAGATCTTTATGATACTTCAGCTACAGGAAACTAGCATACCCTGCCAAACACAAAAACTCAAGTTACAGACATGGAGTTAGCACGCTAAGTATATCACTGCAATGAAGTAGTGCTAACTGCTGCTGGTATTACAGAGCCAGAGCTAACACTCGGGACTTAAGGAGTGTTTAATGAGACAATCTCAGAGACTTGTGGAGCTTAACAGAGCCAGCGACCACCTGTGGAGCTCTTTTCTTTGCTTTGTTTTCTTTTTAATGAGACTTTTGGGTCAAACTGATACCTAAACCAGACAATTTAAATTGACGTTCTGAACTGATGTTATATCAAAACCAAATGAAAATGGATTTGAGTTTCACCATAACCATGTATATGTTAGTCTTACCAATACAAGGCTAAGCTAGTCTTTAACCATGCAGAACTTAATGCTGTGAGTTGCATTAGTGCCACCTAGTGGGTCTATTTTGCTCAAGTGAGTGATCAGCTGAGGAACTACTTTTTGTTCAAAACAGAAAACAAATCCAAAAAATTACAGGAATCAACCAAAACCTTGCAGGTAATGTATGTACTCTCTATGTGGTATTATGACAATAAAATACTGTAAATAAAAATATCTACAGGTATCATTTTTTAACAGGGCTTTTCTTTTCTTTCTTTCCTTTTTTTTTTTTTTTTTTGATGCAACCCTGACATGTAAATGCTGCCACTGATTCAGGACTGGTTGGCCCAGTGCCTTTTATGGAAAGCACTTCCTGTCTAACCCTAGAGAAGCAGGTCAGACACAGAGGGTGTACACAGCATGTAAGATGTACTGTGCAAACTGCTTGATGCATTGTTGTGTAGTACAAACACACACACACCGACACAGACACACAGTGAACTCACAGCTGAGCTAATCTCACTCACCCTGTTGGTATGTGTTACCATTCATTCCACATTACTCCCCCACAAGTCCCACAGTCCATAATGTACCTGCAGAAAGACAGGTGTGTCACTTCAAGGAGAGGCTCCTCACACACTGCTAATACAACAATCACAGGCACAATTATAATCAACATTTCTCAAAGGTTAACAGTGAACACTGAAGCTTCAATTTTCTTTTCCAACCTGTTCTTTTGAATAAGCCCTTTTTTTAAACCAAACAAAGTGAAAATCACCTACTGTGGTTTGACCCCTGCTCTGTCAACATGACAAGCATGGACTAAATTACAAACCCGGTTTCAAACGAGTTGAAAGAAGATGAAATTACACTGTGCAACACACACACAACCAGACACTCTGATATTTATATATTGGAGCCACATAGTTAAAAAAATGTTTGTTATTTCCCTTTATATGCAGATAAAGCCTCAATGGTTTGATTCTGCTCTTCCTTTACGGTCGAGCATGTTCTCACCAAGTACCAAGATAAAGCTACAGAAGATGAGTAAATAAATGAATTTATTTTTATTTTTTTCTATTTGATGAAATGTGTTTACTTCTGTAAGTAGATATGATACAGACTTAATTATGATTTTATTCACATTGGCTCAAACATATAAGGTTGTTGTCTGGTGTCCTATCAGTTTAACATACCTGCCAGACTGGCATACACCACCTCACTCCTATCAGTTTAACATACCTGCCAGACTAGCATACACCACTCGCACATGTGCACAAAAGAAAAACAGTCAACTTCGCATTTGTCAAAATCTGCTGATTTTATGGCAGCTGTTTGTCCCAATCGTTGCCGTAGTTACTCGAAGCTGTCCCCAGACCTTGGATCGAGCGCACAGGAACTCATTAACATTTAAAGGTAAAGGCACAGAGGCCAGGCGTTGACGTGTAAGGAATCAGCTATCCTTCAGTTTCAAGCAGGTTGATTACCTTTTATTTACATAAGGAACCGAATCAAACAGGAATCATTTATAAAATAATATCTCCCCTTTAAATGCAGTCTCTGCTCGTGACTTCTTGCCAGCCACAGCCTGTGTGGTATGCACCTTTGGCTGCAGCCCATTAATAAAGACACGTCTAATGTGTCAGTCTTCCACACAACAACACTTTAAAAACCTGAACTTTCCCTTTAAAGGCATTCCTTTGCTAACACTGGGATACACTGACTGAGCTTTAATCAGTTTTACAGTCTTGTAAATCCAGCCGACTGCTGTCATCCAAAATGGCCCTGAACCTGTTTTGACTGACACAGTGTTTGCCCCGGCAGCCTCCAAGCCTAACCCTTCTGCCTCTGCTGGAGTTAAAGTTTAGCAGGCCGGGCCCTCCGAAGCCTGCCTGTATGGGCAGGAATGGAGCAGCTAACAGGTTTCCTGTGCAGGTGACGGTGAGAAAAAACACTCTCTGACAAAAAACAAAAAAAAAATGCAGTGCACATTCCATTTTGGTTTTCTTTCTCACACTATCGTAAGAGGCGGGGCGAAGCAGAAGTAAATGCTATCTTATCAGTCTGGCTGAAAAAAAAGATGGATTATCTTTGAGTGTGTTTGTGTGTGTGCCAGTATTGTCTCCTCTGATTTTATCTCCCTTCTTTGGGTTCTGCAGGTGAGTGCAGTGTTGGACTGGTCACAGACAGGAAGCTGTTACTGACGGGTCACAATCCTGTCGTTGAGATGACGCCTAGTCAGCATAACTGACACAGCAGGAGCAACAGTAGCTGCTCTTTTTTCCCATGAGACCCGGCGATGATCAGATATTAGATTACAGAACAGAATGTGTTCGAATCCAAAACACGGTAAACGGTAAACAATTTTTCAGGTTTTGTTATAAGTTATATGAAGCATGTTGGTTTGTTCCATATAAAAGTCAGAATTATGCTACATGAAAGAGTTTCCCGTGTCCTACTAGTAAAGGAATCTGGCTAGGCAGTAGAGCAGGGGCGTCAAAGTAATTTTCACCACATCGGCAGCAATAGCGCCCCTTGAGGGGCCGGTTGTCAATGATAGACTGTATAGATGTAACTACTCCATAACATATTAATAAATGTTTCTGCAACTGATTATTATTTATATTATTTATATTATATTATTTAATTATTTAAGTTACAAATATTGTTCATTGCTGTGTAATAAAAAAATGGTTTAATCTATCAGGTTCAGAAACTCTGCCGCATGGACTTTATTAACTGTTTTTAAGCTCCCGCGGGCCACACAACATGAATTGGCGGGCTGCATTTGGCCCCCAGGCCTTAAGTTTAGAATAGAATAGAATAGAATGTCTTTATTGTCATTGCACAAGTGCAACGAAATTTAAAGTTTGACACATGTGCACTAAAGGATCGTAGGTTTGAAACCTTTGGTGGGCCTGTGTTAAGATAGCACCAATTCCCTTGCTATGTATATGTATATGTATATATATATATGTTGTTCTTGGAAGTAAATTTTTTGTCCCACCATGGGCTTCTGAAATCCTTGAGTGCAAAAACCACAGCTGTGGGCTTGAATTAAACCATTCTCTGTACATCTGAGTGAAACAGGGTCACAGAAGTGAACACGGTGTCGTCATCTGAAGAACCTTTTTCCAGTTTACTGACGCAACTTTGACAGATGACGGCTTAAATTCTCTGAAGAGGAATAGTTCTGCTGCAGAGTGTCAGTTCAGCTGTTCCACACAGCTGCCTGCTGAAAAATCTCACTCTTGTGATTCCCCCTGCTGCTGTTACTGTTACTGCTGCTGCTGCTGCTGCTGCTGCTGCTGCTGCTTGTCCTGCTTCCCGGTTGTGTAATGTGTTACATGTATTGCCTCAGCACAACGGTACCTCAGGCACCAAGGAAGAGCAAAGGTCTGAATGCAAATATTATGCAAATCATGCAAAACTATGAAAATATAATTGACGTGGCAGACGTTTTTATCTTGTAAAGTCTTTAAGAGGTGACGAGGGATCCACTAGACTAAAGTTCACAAAAGCAGCACCAACACGCCACGAGTGGAGTGCAGCCCACAGGAGCATGTAGCAACGCACATATGAATGTGTATTTTTCACATTGACCGTCTCCCACAGAGCAGGTTTGGAATCCAGGTGGTACAGAACCCAGGACCTTCTGTTGACAGGCAGGAGTCCAACTCATTTACCCTTTAGTCCGGGTGTCAAACATACGGCCCGGGGACCAAACCTGGCCCGCTAGGGTGTTCAATCTGCTTAATGAATTTTGAAAATAAAAAAATGAACACTTCATGTTCAGGATTTTTTTTTTTAGATTAGATTTTATTGAATAGGAAAAAATAAGAAATATCTAATATAACTAAAATAAAAATTTTAGTTAATCATGTTAGGATTGTGCTGGTCCCGCCCACTACAGATGTAGAGAAATAGAAATACTCTCATGACACAATTAACAATTGCACTTTCTATGTAGAAGAAAAGCAATGTTACAATAAGCTACATTTTACAGTGATCCATTAGCAGCAATGCTATTTGTGGCATTTGAGTGACATTTTACGGCAGCACCCAGCCCTTCTGAACTACAGATTGAAGTGTTCAGTATTTCTAGAAAGGTAAACCAGGTCTTGTGCGTAGAGCGTTTGTACATTAGTCAGAACAGAACATTACCAGCGGCAGTTAGATCTAAAGATTTACACTTTAACTGCTCTTATCATGTCAAGCTCACAAGTTCGTAACCCCGCTCCTACCCCTGCCTCCCCCGAGTGTGTGCAAGCACACTTGAAGTTTGACATATGTAAATATCGTATGAGCTGGAAGGTGCACCACAGGCCCCAACAGTTCCCTTGTGGTTGAGCAGCGTGTTTATGTGTGTTTGTATTTATGTACTGTATGTGGAAGCCCAAACAATACATTTGCAAAGTAAATAGATGTCATTCCTGCAGCAGTGTTTTCAGGTAGATGAAAGGAGTACACAGTACCCAGTACTCAAATACACACTGATGTCACGTCTGTTTGCAGGAGTACAAGGAGATTTTGAACAAGGTACAATTCACATCTACACTACCAGGTGAACAGAGAGAATACAAATTCACATCTACACTACCAGGTGAACATGCTCCACAAGTGGAGAGAGAATACGTAGATACACATTCATACATGCATACATATATATGCATATATATATAGATATCTGTGCACACATATGCATATATGTACATGTATGTGTATGCACGGTATATATATATATATTAATGGCTTAATTTGTTTATTTTCAAATACACTTTTATATTTTCTTTTAGAGAGAATAAATGACAAAACCTTTGACCAACGACCACAAAGGTGCAGATGATGAAGCACAGTTCAAGTTCTGGTTTAATGGACAGACTTGGTTCCTGTCTCCACCAGATCTCATTTAGTGAACCCTGGGCATTGGTCAGCAGTTCATGACCGGGCCACATATAGAGACAATGTGAGAACCGATCACACCAACACTGACAAATACAGATAAACAAAGTTTCTGGACTGTCACTGAAAGGCCCTGCAGATATCACCCAGAACACAAACTATCCCGGGTTCAAACCGGGGGGCATGCTAACCACATCTCTCAGTTTTGAGAAGATAAGTCAAAATAGGTCGTACCATTGGAGCTTCACTGTGGGACATGTTTTTTTTTTTTTTTTGTTTTGTCGATGGCTGAAGTTCACCAAGTTGTTTTTCTGATCTGCCCACTGGCTCTGTTGGAGGCACCGAGGACAAGCAGGGCCAGCTGTTACGTAGGAGGGTATGCCACCCAAGAAGACTCTGATATGCCATCCAGAAGACATGACACACACACACACAGACTGGTAACAAGTGATTTGACTCTATAAACACTTGCGCCTCCTACTAACTGTGCGACTTCAGCGTTCTTGTTTACTACACACATCACGCTAGGCGGCCTGCGTCTAATAAACACAACATCACTTGTGCTGTTGTATGGACATCGAAACAATCAGCGGAGGATGACAAGGCAGTGACCGGAAGACAGGTGTTGATAATGAAGCATGAGTGAACAAGGAATATCAGTCAAAAAGTTCTCAGACAAATAAATGACTCTGTTGGACGTTGTTGTCCAGGTCTCAGCTTCATCCTTTGACTTTTTCAGAGGACTGAAGTCCAGTCCTCCAATCGCATGGGCTTAGATCAGGCAACTATTTGACTCGCAGGCCACAACGGGTCCTAAAATGTGACTGGGGGGCCGGGTCAGGAGCAGATAGATGGAGCATTCATGTGATATGAATGATGTGATAGATTACATTTAAACACCTTGCATGAAGGCTAAAGTGCTAAAATGCTTTTCTATGCCATCTATAGGGGAAATACAGATATTGCATAAACTAAAAGTATATTTTTGGACAGGTTTGGCGGGCCGGTTTAAAAAGCCAAACGAGCTGCATCCGGCCCCCGGGCCATATTTTGCCCATGCCGGATCTAAATCAAAATAATTTTAAACAGGTTTTCACTCAAGTTTTGTCTAAAAATGAAGGTTCACTCTGAATAAATTTTGCTTTGAACAATTTCATTGATTATCAGTGCATTGTCCCTGCTGTGTGAGATTTTGTGGTGAGCCAGAGTTCCGCTCCCTATAAGAGACCCTGCCCCCTACTTTGGGAACCACTACACCAATCCTAGTTTAGTATGAGACACAACTCATACACGATATATTTGGTAGAGCATCATTTTATACTGAGGTTATAACTGAGAAGAAAAAGAAAAGAAAAAGATTAAACTGTTCAGCAGTGAGTCCTGGAGGTCAGTGGGACCAGAGCTGACAAGAGGTCTCGTGGCTCGCGCCTCAGCATGCCACTCATCTGCCACTTCCTGGGCTCTTTGTGTTTTGTGCACACACACACACACACACACACACCATCTGCTGCAGAAGCTCACAGGCTGCATGCCGCCGCGGCACACAGCCTCTCTCTAACTTTTCTCTCTCCTATTCAACCCTCAATCGCTGGCTCGCTGTCTTTTCTTTGCACAGAAAAACACTACACAGAACTTTTGTTTGACCCCCCCCATACATCTCACACACATTTCTCTCTCCCTCTCCCTCTCCCTCTCTCACTCACACACATTTTTAGAGGCAAATACTCCACTGCACATCATCAGAGGAAAGAAAAACTGAATTTGTCCGTTCATATCTTCTTGGACCCGTCTGTGCTGTCCACTCTGTCTGCGCTGTCCACTCTGTCTGTGCTGTCCACTCTGTCTGTGCTGCCCACTCCGTCTGTGCTGCCCACTCCGTCTGTGCTGCCCACTCTGACTGTGCTGTCCACTCTGTCTGTGCTGTTCACTCTGACTGTGCTGTTCACTCTGACTGCGGATGAACACGCAGTTACCACCTGACTGTTCATCCTGTTGTTCCATTCATCAACATAAACATTCCTCAACTTCACAAGACGATTCAACAACCTTTAAGACCAGCTGTTTAGAAAGTGCGACTGGTTTGTTGCAAAATATTTCACCTTTGAAGATTTCGAAATAAATGCTGGTAAAATGATTTATATTTTAATTTTAAAAAAAAGAAAAATGTTCCCGACACACGTTTCACTGTGAGGGAATATTTATAAGACAGGAATTGTATTTAAAGAATTTAACATTTTAGAAAATGACCCAGAACTTGACCCGATTCTATGGACGTCCGAGATCGGTTCCTTATTTGTTCCATGAACGTATTGCGTGAATGCAGTACTCCGTGGAGCGTGACCAGAAGCATCCTCAGACCATCTACCAATCAGGATTCAGGTCTAAAGTCAGACCTGGTGATCCCCACGCTCTGTATAGGTCCCTGTCTTTGCAGACTGATCATGCCTGTTCATCCAGACTCGTATCTGTGCTGAAGATCTGTCAGACGCAGACATACTGATTGCGCTTAAATGTTTTTAATTCCTCAGTTCTGGCACCGGACCAAGTCCAACAATGGCAGCAGGGATATTCGGTGTCAGTCACACAGCTCTCTGTTTTCACTGCGCACACAGGGAGAAAAGCTGCATGAAAGGCTATGAGGTAATTACCAGCTCTCGAGGTTACGGAAGAAGCAGAAACAGGATCTGCACACTGTGTCGGAAACTTTTAATAATTTCATCCTAAAGGGGGAATTCACCTTTTTTTTTTTGACAGATTATTCTTTTAGTTCTTTGATCTCGCTGCAGGCAGTAGTGGATTATCAGCTGCTGTGGTTTGACATCACTGACTTTCATCAAAGACGTTGATGAGCAGGTGACACAAGTGACGCAACTCACAAAAAAATTGTCCACACCGTCCGTGTACATATTTAACCCTGTGAAGCAGCACTGTGCTAAGGCTAGTAAACCAGCCGCTGTCAGCCAGGTATCGTGAAGCTTCACAGGATTTCCCTGCTCAGACAGAAAAAGTCAAACACACATGATTGAACACTTTTTTTTTGTCTTTTAAACAGCTGCAGCCGACAGCAGAAATGTTCCGTCTCACCCTCTGCTCATTCCAGTGAAGGTTCAAACTTCCGTGTTTAAATTCCTTTTGAGATGACGAGGCTTAGAGAAATGACTGACCAGGCTAAACTAGCTAGTTAAAAGGCTACATGTGTGATTACTGTCAAAACAAATGATCATTATCATCATGGATTAATGATCATGATTACCACTTTTACTATTATAAAACTTGTTTGTTCTCTGTTTTATAAACAAAAAAAGTTGTTAGCATATTTTGTACGCACACACAGCTTGTCAACATCGCTACTATTTTAGATAGTTAGTAGTTGGTAATTGCAAAGTCAATATCAGTTGCCAATAGATTTTCATCAATAGTTGGTTGATCAGTAATGTATCTCAAGCGAACAAATAAATAAAAGTGCCCATCGATGAATGACTGTCCTAAAAAAAAAATCTATCCTTAGGCTAGTGGTTAGCATTGGGTTTTTGAATTCAATTGGGCATACAGTTCAAATGCTAAACTTGTTAGCACTTTGTGATGCTACACAACACAACTTCCTTTCACTCTTCAATATTTGCACTCACTAAATGATGCTCATTTAGCAACTTTGCTCAGCAATTCAAACCTTACGAGTTAGCGTACTCAGAGTTACACCAAATACTACAAGCAAATAATTACAAAGCCTTTTAGAAATTGTAGTAAAACATTAGCATGGCGGGTCGCTACACCAATACAAACATTTCCTTTGTTAAATTAAGAAAAGGGGAATTGAAAATTACACTTTTTGTTTGTGTTTTTTTGTTTGCCTTCTCGCCTTAACGCTAACAGAGACTATTCACAACAGTTACCATTTTTAAATGGCCTCCAACAGTTAAAAGTGGAGCTGGGCTCCGCTTTGCTTCAGCTCCAGAAATGTCTTTGTGCAGCAGGCAGAGTCTTATGTTTGGACTGAGACCAAACATTTCTGCAGCAGCTCTGAAAGTCATTAAAACCTCTACAGACACACAACTGGCTTTCATTTTGTCATTACGGCCCCCATGAAGGCCCTGATTGTTGGAAGGGAGCCTCAGTCAGTGAAACAGTGCCGTGCGGGGGGGTGGGGGGGTGGGGGGGTGGGGGGGTGGGGGGGCTGACGGAGGGACCACACATGCCTTCGTGGACAGGGGATCCCCCGCTAAACCATGGACTTTACTGAGACCTTTGGGAATCAGCTGCCGCAGTAGAGTCCTACATGGACTGAAACAAGTTAAGGGGGGGGGGGGGGCGTTCCAGCGTCTACGTCTGTTGAATTAAACTTTCAGCCTTGATGCCCGAATTTCGAGAGAAGTTAGAAATGTATAGTTGTAGGACTGACTGACGGCAGAAACAAACCAGGTTGAATGTTACGCTATATTTAGCATTTTTCAACAACACATTCAGACCTGAGAACGTCTGTATGTTCACAGAAGCCCATGACTCTTTAGTTGATGGTATTTTTCCACTGCAAGCCTGGCACCAGTGGACCATGTGTGACTGACAACTAGTACAATGTAATAGATGACTAAAGCTGACGGTAGACCACACATGTCTACTTGCTGCACTACAGTGGAATTGAAAATAAATTACACCGGAGGTTGGAAAAAGACAGTGGTACAACTTCCCTAGGGGGCGCCAGAGATCTTCAGAGAATGTGTGAAATGAGGAAAAGAGAGGTGGGTGTCGTGCCGGAGTAAACATTGTTTCATCTGTAGAGCACAACGTCTGTTCATTTATTCCTGGTATCTTAGCATCCGAAAACAGAACTCAGCGCCATAATGAAGGACTTTCTTTCAAAACAAATCTCCTATAGAACCTCCATGACAGATGAAGATGACGATGATGACGAATACTTACTCACTAACATTTACAAACATACGTGATAAGAACTGAGAAAATTATTCTCTTTCCACGGACTGCGAGGAAAGTCTTTTTTTTTTCTAGGCAGCCCAGGTTTGGGGGGATCTGCAGTTTCTGGGCAGAACCTTTTATCTTATATGCAGTCTGACAACTAAGTTGTGATTGGCCAGAATTTGAAGGTGTGGTTGAGGTGCAAAGGTGTAAATGTTCTGGTGCTGTATCGTAGTTTCTTAAAAATTCTCGCCATGCGAGCACAAGGATGAACATCAATTTTTCAGTTGTCACTTGTTCCACAATGTTAGACTTTAAAAAAAAACCTGCCTAATAAAACACGTGAGACCCTCCCCTTTTTTAGCTGTTAGTGTTTGAATATTGGGAGGGAAGAATTCGTTTGAGCACCACCTCCTTCTGCGCCACAGATAACAGTGTTATCTGGGGCGGAGGAGTCAGGAGTGATGGGTTACATGAGGAGAGAAGGAGAGAGGTGGTAGCACATCATGTACTACCCCAGCTCAACCAGTAGTGCGACCCAAGTGCTGTGGTCAGTAACCTAAGATTGAGCTCTGAACATTGTAAAGCTCAGAGCTAATGTTTGAATCAGAAGTCACTACTTTCACTGACAAACAGGACACAGCTGAAGACCAGATGAGATCACTTCCTGTACTACAAATGTCACGAAGGGCAGAGTACAATGACACTGCTGGTAGATGGATGGATGGATGGATGGATGGATGGATGGATGGATGGATGGATGGATCATCCAGCTTTCTAACTTGAACAAAACCTTGACAGTCCTACATGTAACAAAGGCCTACACCCATGGCCTTTTGTAGGCATAGTTTGGAAAGTCGGTATTTGGTGGATTTCCCCGTTACACAAGAGTTAACGATTTTGTTATGGTAGCACCAACTGCCCTCTTAATAGATTTCAAGGGTAATTTTGAACTCTTTGCCGTGACTGCACAAAAATTACAGAAATAGTTTTTTTCTGTTAAGGTAAGTAAGCAATTAACATAAGTCAAATGTCAGCTGTGGGCTGGATCGAGGGTCTACACAGGAAGTCGAGGGCTTTTTCCAAAGTGTTGATATAAAACACATGGGCGACATTTTAGCTGCAGGGAATGTAAAACTTTAGGACGAGATGCAGAAAATCAGACTGTGCTCCACAAACATTTCAGCTGAATCCTGATTGACCGTATTAAAAGTGACAGACTGAGAGACTCGGACAAAGCCTGACCACACACAGTGACCCTTAAGGTCAGCCCGTAGGCTGAAGCCTCTTTGATGTCTAATACCCCTGACTATAGCAGGCAGGAAGAGCCCTGATACCAATCTGATCCCTCCTGCATGGCAATTTTATCTCATCCCCCGTGTTTCCTGAAGCACAAGCTACCCAAGAGCGATCTGGTAGGTGCTTCATTTTCAGCCTCAAATTAAATTAGACTTCTGGCAGGGACGGACTGTGTTGCCTTACATGGTTACAACTGCTGGTTTAGTTCCTTTTTTCATAAATCTGTATTTAATGTTGGGAGATTCTTCACAGTGCTTCTGTAATCTTCATATTTAGATGCCGTGATATCTTTGTTCCTCTGTGAACATTGGGACGAAAAAAAATGGAGAAATTAAAAAAAGTCCATCCTGACTTTGCAATCGAGGTTAACTTGGTAAAATAAAGCCTGTTTTAATATGAACCAGAATTCCAATGATGTTGAAAACAAACGGAACACAATCGTCTGTTTACAAGTTTCACTGGACTCTGGGTTTGAAACTGAATATATATTTACAGGAAATATATTCTTTAGGTTTTATAAGACAGATTGACTTTTCATTTTCGTATTTTTGTTTCCTTATCAGCTGTTCTGACAAAGACATGGTCGCCCTGCTAATTTTGACACAGCCACCATGCCTGTTGCTGCCTGGTTGTTCCTCCAGGGCGGCGCTAAGAATCCTAAAAATATATATCAACATCAAATCAATATAAAAACAATGGACCTTGCAGGTAGAGTATGATGATTTAAGTGGTGGTTCCGTAGTGTAGCAGTTATCACACCTGCTAACACATCTGCCTTACACACAGTCGGTCGTGGGTTCAAGTCCTAGGGACCACCTGCCTTCTGTTAACAAAATAATTGCCCCACTCTGGGATCAATAAAGTGAAAATAATTCAATCTTATTATTTAAAGAGTTGAGCTGCTTGACTTTGTGGGAAAAAAAACTATAGAACTGCAGTCGGACAAGTCAAGAAAATAGAGCAGGGCTGTGAAACTCAAACAATCAAGGAGATTAGATTTAAAACTCAGACTACGTTGTGGTCCAAAATATAATGCACATTATGGGAGATGACTGGAATAAAAATAAAAAATAAAAATTTGTAAGTGTAAATTCCTCGACATGTATCTGATATACACACAAAATTTGATCACTGCATTTAACCTCTCCAGTGAACACCAGTTCAGACTGTAGCATGTGTTGGTCCAAATAAAATAACTTATCGGGCTGCATTCAGCCCGTGGGCCTTAGGTTTAACATACAGTATGTGACATACATGTAGTCTGGAGACAAATCCCATGGAGACAGGATAATGACAGCAACATGTAAATCCAAATGATTCCAATATGCCGCGGTAAACATATCTGTGTTTGACTGACAGGTCGCTGGAGCGTCAGCACTGATGCAAATGTTTATAAAAGACCAGAGAGTTAAGAGCAGTGGGGGAAGTATTCACGAAGCTCGGGATGGAAATCCCCGCGATAGCGACACTGTAACAGGGGGGACAAATAATGACGCTCTGGTGAACAGGATCTGTTCACACCCACACGTTTGGTTTGGTTTGAACTAGAGGCAGGGTTCGCTGTGTTTGTGTAATGTGTGAGTTTGCACACATGGAAGTGCTGCCATGCAGATCTGAGTGCTGGGAAGAAGACAGAAGTCCAACGGTCTCCAAGCCACCGTTCAGTTACAGACCTAGGTTAGACGTCGCTGTTACAGCGCACCAACAACGGTTGGATTAAAAAAATCTAGGCCGCACTAGAGTTCATACTAATCCATATGGACGAGTCTATTTCTGAACCGTCTGACCTGCTTTATGGCTCCTATCCTCTCCTTTACCTCACTCACAGCCCTGGGTGTGGTCCAGCTCGTCATATATTTGATGTGTCAATGAGTGCAGCAGTGTGTTTGGGCTCACGCCGTTTCTGCTCCAGTGAAGGAGATGACACTAAACACCCAGCACTCCCCTTAGTCAAACACTTTTTGTCACCAACGCCAAGCAGAGTTACTGTAGTCCAACAAGGAGTGTCCTGGCCCTAAGTGCAAGTGCAAAGTATTTGAGGTCAACCAATCAATGTCAATACATGAAATGTGCAGACGCTGTCTGTCTGGTGAAATAAAAGAATATTAGCATAAGCTTTGGTTACTTTGAGCCAATGAAAACGGAAAATTGGCACGTAGCTTCGAGGTGAAGAGCTACTCTAAACATTTTGAAACCAATATTTTGTGTCTCCGAGATCAAGATTCTGTAGTTAGATTTCTTCCAAAGTTATATTTACATCCAGCTCCATGTTTCAACTACAAACTGACTAGAAATCAACCAAACCAAACCAATATCAATGACGTGACCAAATCAGAGATTGGGTTTAAGGGATTTAACATTAGACATAATGGCTGCTGCTTATCTGAAGGACAAATGCAGAAAGCTCTGATTGGTTAACCGTGGGAAAATATTGTTTCCTGTGCCCTCCCTGCCCCCCCCCCTCCTCCTCTCTCTGAGAGGTCACTGGTGCAAAGGTTTCATACCTGGACTGTGTTATGGGTTGATTGAGTTGTTGTAAGTTAAAGGAAAGAGGTGATTTCCTGTTATTGCCTCACTGTTTGGTTTCCCGGCAACGCGGCCGCGACATCAAAGATGGCAACCTCCGAGAGCTCGCCTTGATCCTTGAACCTTGTTTCCTAATATCCCTCATCACATACTGTAGATGAAATGTTAGATTAACTCCCCGGCACATAATGACACCGCGCTGTCACGCCAGACGCTCCCATTGATTGATATAATGAAACATTTGGTGTGTCATTGAAGCCTCAGACGAATCAATCGCTCCTGAGGTTCATTAATCTTGGGGCATCTGACATCGGCTGCTTTTGTCATAATCACATTTGCATCAACAAAGCCGCAGCAGCAGCAGCAGCAGCAGCCTTTTAAGACATTTCTGCTGTGAGTCAACAGAGCTCCATCTTTCATGGCTTCCTCTGTTTGGACAAGGGTCAGGTGACAGGCTCCGCCAGATATTTGTGAATGAACGAACTAGGGCCGAGGGCAACTGAGTGTGTGACTGAGGGACGCAACGAGAGAGAGAGAGAGAGAGAGAGAGAGAGAGAGAGAGAGAGAGAGAGAGAGAGAGAGAGAGAGAGAGAGAGATAGAAAGAGATCCATTCATACATTCTTTCCTCTTGCAGTAACTTGAGCCTGGGGGGAGGGAAGAGGAGACAGAGAACAGAGAGAGAGAGAGAGAGAGAGAGAGAGAGAGAGAGAGAGAGAGAGAGAGAGACGACCTTCTGCCTTCTCATGTGGACAATGAAAGTTTCGTAGCGTTTGTACAAAGGTTATCAAAAGGCGTAAATCGACTTGAGACGACGTGTTGACAAACATGCGGAACAGTCTCCTACAACAGACCACAGATGCAAAAAGCTAACTTCACCGTCACAGTGAAGATGCAGGAGAAGGTTTTCTGGTTTACGAAGACGTGAACTTCCATTTGAATCAGTTCACTTCCTCCTCCACCTATCACTGCTGTAGAGGTTTGGTTCAAAGAGTCGGTTCTGATAACCCAGGGTTCCAGCTCCTTTATGTAGAACATGAATTCATTTATACAAACTGTCAGGCCGTTTATATCAAAAGCGCTAAGCTGCTGGACGCAGAGCTGCTGGAAAGCGTGGTTTAAGGCTAAAAAAAAAGAAAATTGAAGCTGAATGGCTACATTGAACACATCATTATGAAGACAGTTGACAACAGCTGAAAACAGAGACATTTGGAACTGATGCTGTTGTTTCATCACCTGACTGACTTTAAGTTAGTATAAAGATAACAGAAACTGCCAAATAAGTAGCAAAAAGTCAAGAACACCTAAGAGATATAGTCTAAAGATAATTAGGACACTCCAAAAGACAATGTGTAGTAAAAGCTCACTCTACAAAAGTCTGAATATGAACTAGAGTTAAAGTCAATAAAGGTATGGCCAAGCTGTTGTTAAGATGATTAAAGGGCAAAGAATGCAAAAGTAAGCTAGCGAACTAGCCAACGTTATCAAAAAACAATCAAACTAACCAGAAAAAAGCTAAACGCTGGTGTGATGATGACATTGACCGCAAAAAGAACCCACCAATATTTATTTTGTTTAAAGTGGTTGTTGAGAGACTGTCCCAAAGTCTCTTGACACAAACGTCAAAGGCACACAAAAGGTTCTGAAAAGATCATGCTAATTTCAGTTAAGGATGTGGAAACAACCCAAGGCAGCGAGCTGGGTGACTTTCTGTTTGTTGTTTCAACTGTTTTTCCCCTCACTGTGATAGATGCTCTTTGTTGCACGTTAAGGTCTCTGGTAAAGTTCACAGGCAGTTGATTTGCTTGCTCCCTCTTCTGGTCTGACTCTGCAGAGTTTTGGAACACACACAAACACAGATGTAGCCTGGCCACCGCTCCCCCAGCCGCAGTCTTTTACCAGCACCCTCCTCTGTGTCTGGCTGCAACCCTCCTCCATTCTGTGACCTACAGGCATTTAACCTCCGACCCCCAGGGCCAATATTAACTCTTGTGTGATTGTTCCAGGGCAGCCGACTTCCCCTGGCCCAGGCCCTGAGAACATTCCTGGACTCCGTCGCTAGGAGAGCCACTCTGTCACGCTGCTGACCTCCTCTTTGGCCAGGGTTACCCTTGATCTTCTATACACACACACACACACACACACACACATACAGAGGAACTCACATGTACAAAAGGACTCACACACACACACACTCAGAAGCCCCTGCACTCCTGCACCCGGGCGGGGGTCTGGGTGGGGGCTGCTGTTCTGTCTTGGAGTTGAAGGCCACCCAGTCCGTGTTGGGGCTAACTGCTCTGCTAACACACAACACCTGCAGTCATCAGTAACCGCTGCTATCAGTGCTACATGATTGAGATGTTTACCATCAGCGATTGTGTGGATTTTCATGCACATCAGTTCAGCAGCTCAACCGGTCGCTTTAGCACGTGACACTGGACGACACGGAACGCTACCACACAAAGTCGACCAAGAAAGTTTCACAACTCTTAGCTAAAGCTACAAAACCCACATCTAGTCAGTTAGTAAGTCACATACTAAACAGCTAACAATAACCATAATCTACAGTTAAATAATTCACTTCAGCATTTTTTTTATTGTCATTTAGATTAAAATCAAACCATTAGGAAACATTGGCCGTTTTGGTGATTGTCCATAACAATGAAATCTGTTAATTCAGAGAAAAAATGTGTATTATGATTTAGTATTATCAAATATTTGTTTGAATTTTAAAAAAAACTTCTTTTAAACTTCAGCAGATTCAGAAAAAAGTGAGGGCTAATTTATGCTACATAGCTTACTGTGGCTAGCTCATAGCATGTATTCTTGTTCTTTTTTTAAAAAAAAAATCAGCCTATTTAATAATAAAATGACTGAACTGTTTAAAACTGTAGGAGTTTGACGTAAAACTAAAAAAATGTATGAATTCAATTTGTGCTGTCGTTACAATGTGAACAAATGGAAACCACACGCTAAATTAGCGTAGCGAGGCACCAACCGTTCATTTGTGAACATGAAATTGTTAAAAGCCAAGAGTTTAATGAAGCCTGGTTCCCATGTCAGGTGACCTAAGGTTAACTTTCACTGGAGACTGACTGGCGGTGGCTGTGTTTGCTCTGCTGCCTCCACTCACCTGTGACTGCAGATGTGTTTATTAAAATGGGAAAGCACCAGGATTTAACGGTTAGTTCATCAGCTGTCACATTTAGCTGACAGAGGATGTTTGCTCAGGTATTCTCTTTTCACCTTTTTTTTTTTTTTAACAAGTGGGATATTGTGTAACATTTGGCACAAAAAAAACTCAGTACTAAAATTAACTTTTGTCCTTTACTTTTTATATACTTATATACTTATTATATACTTAACTATGTGGGACTATGGTAAAAAAAAAAAATCAATCCAATCTAGGCTCTAATACTGGTATTAAAAAAGTTAAAACATTGCGGTTGTCACTAACAGCCCATCCCTGCATTGTTGACATGGAGAGGCTTCTCACAAAAATAAGAGAAGTTCACCAGAGGTCAGCTCACAGGTGATATGAGCAGGCAATAAGGCAATTGTGTCCATTAGGAGGCGTCATTTTTGTTGGATGGTGAGCTTCCGCAGCTTGACACAAGCCTCCTGTTGAGTAGCGTTGCCTTTTTTTTTTGGGTGGGGACTGGGGGGATCTATAATTAATTCCCTCTCTTCTCTCTCTCTTTTTTTTATCTTGTTTTTTGAGTCATGGATCTGTATTGTTCAGCAGAAGTGGTGCACAAGCTGGACACCAAGCCACCATTTGGCCAACAGGTGGCCAAGCATGTCCTGATCAACAGAGTAATGAACAAATAATGATCATCATTCATTCTTTATAACAATAACTGTACTGTTGACTTTTTTTAAAAATTATTTTAATAAAGAAGTCAGTTGTTGTTGTCTTACGGACCTTGGAGCCTTGGAAAAAAGACAAGTTTTTATACTTTTTATACCTGGTGTTTTGAAAAACTATTTAAAATAATAAAAAACAATCCAACAGCATTTTCTTCTCACCAAATAGGCAGATATTCGACGTTACACTATTTCTATTGTCCTGCGGTCATAGCAGCAGATAATGAATGGGTGAAGAATATTTTAAAGAGGAAAATAATTTCTAAATGTTTTCAATTGTGTTGAATGTTGGAGGGAAAAGATAATCAACCCCTGGATGAAGACAGATGAGGTGGAACATTGTGAAGATGTGTGTTTTATTTATTTATGTATTTCTATAAAAACGTAGAAGTGGTGCGACTCAGTTTTTGGAACACGAGGTTTATTGGTAAATCAGAGGCAGCATCCTGGCCCATTTTTTTTTCAATTGAACTGCAATATAGGTGTGAAAGCTCTGCTCACTTTCTGCTCAGCCGGTCATTTTGTATTTAATTTTATTTAAGTTTTATTGGCCCATTGTCAAATGTGATAACAGTGTCAGTTTGAAGACTTTATTTCATAGAGAAATGTTTATTTACTTTTGGACTGAAATCGTTTTTTGGTTAATCCGAGGTAAATAAAAGGGGCTGTAACAGTTTTCCTTCTGTCGTCTGTGGTTTGTGTTGCCTGTATTATGCTGCCTTTCAGTTCACTGAAAACCGTATCAAAATAGGTATCAGTAAATAAACTTGGTATTGGCGTGTAAACAAACGAAACTACTCTATTTTTAATAATAATTTACTCCAGGGTTGTCAAACTCAAATTCACAGTGAGCCAAAACGAAAAACTAGGACAAAGTCTTGGAGCAAAATTGACAATTTTTTATGTTTTTCCTTCTCTCCAGATCTGTAATTCTTTCTTATGGAAACAAACTTTAGTTTTGTGTAGACAATGAATCTGGAACGACCAAAGCTTAATATTAGAAACACATGAGAAATAACATTTAAAATAAGACACATCAGTGGTACTTGTCTCTTTATCTGTAGTCTTTCCAATTCACNTCACTAATACTACAAATCCTGCCAGTAAATAGGTCCATATATTGGCACGGGTCAGTTAAAAAAAATAAAAGAATGGCACCAGGACAGCGCTTCTATCAAAGAGAAGTCTGGTCTCATCACGACGATGATATACAGCACACATAATTGGCTTTCAAAGAGCCCAGATCGTGTGTAACGTTCAATGAGTTTCTGTTCAACTGGACGGCAGACATGACTTGAATTCTAGTTGTTAGTTTAGACTGATTTACATGGTCTTATTCACCAGTCTGGCCTCTCGTTAGGGCTGAGCCGGTCATTAATTTACAGCAGTTGGATCAACTGCCAGTTTACAGTCGTTCTCTCTTCACCCAAACCTAAAGTTAAGAATCCGTCGGATAAACACGGAAAATGGATTTTAGGATTCATGGATTCATGTGCAAAAGGAAAGCTGCTTCTTATGGTTGTTGTTGCCCGCGGTGATGAGTTTGTGATGTCGCTGATGTGAAGCCAAACAATACTTCAATGAGAAAAGGCCGTCAACTCCCAAGTGCTTTGGTGCAAAATCTCCACGGACTTTTGTGTATGCCCAAGTTGAAGCTAATAAAGTTGATTAATTTTGATTTTCATAATAGGGGATTCAGATGTGATGTAACAAATGGGATTATTTTTCATCATTCTCAGTCATATCGCAGCTTCATAACGCTAACTCGGATTGCATCAATCACACGCCAGCAACAGAAGTGAAATGAAGTACAGTACATTAACATCCATCGGGCAATACATCACCGCACGTTCCATTCATTGTCAAAAGTCTGCTTGTGTGTCTGGTCAGGGTCTTTGACCCCCCTTGAGCTGAGGCTTTGACAACCAGACAAGGCGCCAAGCCGCAGGCCAAGAGGCTGATGAGCAATGATATTGTGTCGAGAGCAACTGTCCATTCTGCGCCATTGTCTGCAGGAGTGAGCACTACTGTCTCTAAGACAAAAGAAGCACCTGCTTGATCGTCCAAACACACACACGCACACACGCTGCTCTGCCATGTGCCTGACACAAGGCCACCGTGCGTCCATAACCTCCTGTTTGACAAAGGAGGGCAGTGTGGCAGGGCGGTGCGGGGCCGGACATGTAACTCACACTCGGAGGCTTTGTGTGTGTGCGTGTGTGTGTGAGTGTGTGTGTGCTCACAGTATAGATATTGGCGGGAGAACGGCAGAGAAGTGGGGACGTGTGTGTTTTTATAACTTCTTCGAGGCTGTTCCTGCTGTAAATCTGCCGTTTGTGGACGAGATAATAATAAAGTTGAGACGTTAGCTAGAACTCCTGAGGGATGAATCAATTATTTTGTTCAACTGTCGTGATTTATCTAATGAGGTATTGTCTTAATTGCAACAGGATTGCAAACAGTATGTGTATAGTTTTGTTATTGCTTTTATTTGTTTTTAATTGTTTTCTTTCTAAGTTAGGCCGACATGCAGGTTTGATTCTATTTACTACAGAAGGTAAATCCATTTGGTTTGTGATGTGATGTCATATAATATACGTGTAAAATAAACATATACGTACATATATACATATATGTATAATATAAATATATAAACATATATGTGTGTATGTATATATGTTTATACACATATATAAATACATGTATACACATACATATATACATGTATACACATACATATATACATATGTATATATTTATATACATTTATATTTATATACATATATACATACATACATATATCATCTTGGTTAGATTTTACATTTTAGCTCGAAATAAAAAAAAAATCCTGCATCAAGACTCCGTACTCCTACTGCCACTAAAGGTTTAAGGAATTATCAAACATGATGACGACTTCCAAAAAACGACTAGTTTTACTGGGAAAAAAAATATTTTCATAAAAAGTTACAAAAGATCAAACACTTTCCAAATAACCGTGACTTTGTTTTTTGTCTGGTTTCTATTTCTAACATCAACCTTTTTACTTTTCTAATGAACTTTTTTTCCCAACAACTCGACCTGGTCTACAGTTTCGGTCAAGTCTGGGATTATAGCACTTTTTTTCCGTGGTGTTTCCTCAAAAAGATGGAAAGAACCATCGTCAAATAATAACGCGCGTGTGTGTGTGTGTTTTGTGCGGCACACCACCAGGCTGACACACTGCTGAACAGATGTAAATCCAACAACACTCATATTCCCGCCAAACTGACCCCTACAGCGAGCCCTCTCCCACCCCCTGACAGCCACGCGCACTCACTCACTCTCTCTCTCTCTCACACACACACACACAAACACGCAAACACAAAGCAAATGCATCCATTTGCGTGGAACAAGGAGGCATCATGTTGGCATGTGCCTGATTAACAACAGGTCAGTCTGTGCCCCTGCGTACATGTGCATGTGTGTGTGCGCACGAGCGGCGGAAGCTGCACAAACACTTGTTCAGCATCTGTCCTCCAAGGCATGTCCAATGAGCTGCTCCTGTCGTCAAAGAGGCTCTGTGGACGGCAGTGACAGTGATGCAGAGAGACACAGGCAGACTCAGTCCTAGCTGTCAGCCTCGGCCGTCCTCGTGGCTGCAGATGAATAATAGTGTATTCATGTGGTGTCAGGATAATTGCATGTAACGCTCCTCACAAAGCCAGTTTCATTTCAATACTCCGCCCTAAATGAAAAAGTTACACATAAAAAACAATCTGTGATTTTAGGCAAGGTGGGACCAAACCATCGTGTATAAAAAATTACATTTATATATTTTTTTTATTTGTTTTTAACTTGAGTTGTTAACAGCTAAAATATTAAGTTGTAATTCATTTCAGTGTTTGTAGTAAACCAGCGATTAATCGCACTTTTTTCATCTGTTCCTTAAGGAGGATATTTTAATACTCCTATAAACTTTAGATCCTACAGAATCTATCCCTCCATCTATCTAAAAAAAATTAATGATCCTGCAACGACTGGCGAGGTGCTGCTGGTCCACAGTAACGATCGGTCCCGGCCAACCAGTCCTTGCTGGATTGAAGTATATGCAGAAAAATGAAGTTGTAAAGTGTGCAATAAAATATACACGACATTTTTCGGACTGATTCCAATCTTTTTCAGTGTGGACCTACTGCAGTGGTCTCTCACTTTAGAAAGTGAAAGTGAACTCCTTGTCATTGTGACACAACACACCACTGCACACGACCAAATGTGACCTCTGCATTTTACCCCATCACCACAGTCAGCAGGGGGCAGTTCAAGCTCCCGGGGAGCAGTGTGTGGGGACGGTGCCTTGGCAGCTGGTGGACTCGAACCTGAAACCTTCCAGATCCAAGTTTACTCCCTTAACCACCAACCCAAAAACCCACTGACCAAAAACCTATGCCTCATGTGAGGCTTGAACTCCCGACCTTCAGATTATGACACTGTTCCTGTAACAGAAGGGCAGGTGCTGAACTTTCACATTCACAGTCAGTCAGGACGATAACACTGAGATAGTCTGGATGACTGGTCTCATCTCAGCGCGTCCTAACGTCCACCTATAGTGAACACGGCAGATAAGAACTATCTGTGACAGGTTCACTGTCACAACAACAGCACAGAGCAACAATATAACGTGTTAAATATTAACACTCAGCACCAGGGTTTTATTTACTCTTTTCTTTTTTAATTGAGCACTTCTGACATTTGTAAACAATCTAGGTCCATGTTTTAAAGTTTTCTGACCGCAGTGACTTATTTGGTAATAAAACACCAAAGTGGGACAAGGTGACCGGCTATTTGTTGTATCTGTGTTTGTCAGGAAGTGCAAACAGTGACTGGTTAGTGATAACGCTGCGGCTACTTTGAAGGGCCGACCACGGACGCCCACACATGGGCAGGGACCATGTTGGCATGGACATCAAGACCAGTGAGCGCCAGTAAAACCTGTGCTTGAGGTGAGTGCAAGGTATGTGGAAAGTTTCAGTGTCAAAGATAACAGCTGATGTGGAATCATGTGGAAAAGTCCACACTGGTCGGGTTTACTTTCTCTTTTCTTTTGTATTTTTTTTCTTTCATCAGTGACAAATGATAAATCATGATACATTGGAATTGTGATTAACCCAGAGCTACACTTATATATATATATTTCTTTTCAATACATAATATATGTAAATATATACTGTATATGCACACATAGAACATATGTGTATATATATTTACTGTATATGTCTATATATATGTTTATATATATAAATATATACACATTTATTGTATGTGTATATATACTTACATATATATAATGGATCTCTGGATTAATCACAATTCCAATGTTAGGAATAATCTAGATAAATCAACTTTCCTATATATGTACATACAAATACATATATATACAATACATATGTACATACATATTTATATAAATATGTATATATATAGTATATTTATATAGTATATATATAGTATATTTATATATATACATATGTACATATATTTATATAAATATGTATATATATATGTATATATATATGGACACATGTATCCATCTGGCCTACCCAGCCTCCTGTAGGTCGTGCATAGACTGTTTCGCTGCGTTACGCCACATCCAAACTACAGACACAGCATAAATGACTTTCATAAACACGATATCTGAAAGAGGACTTTTGTCTCGACACCTCCTAATGTTCCCATCACCACCGTCCAAGCGAAGCATTAACACCACACCACAAAGCCATGCGCCAAATACTGCTGCGAACACATGCGCTTGTACGTATTTGTGCCGCACATGCATATATTAGCTGTCGTCCTACAAGTGTTTGACTACACTGAGGCATTTTGAAGGCTGAATGGAGGAGTGTAGGGGAACAGGGAGGGACAAGCTCGCTTTCACAGGAGGGAGGAACTCAACACATAAATCCTCCTGCTGCTCTTTGATAAGGCTTCAATTCACCAAGGGATCATGTACCATGCTAAAAGCTGCCCAATTCAAATTCTCAGCTAGTTCATGTAACACACACACACACACACAGCTCTGACGCAGCTAGCTATCACACAGTGATGCACACCAGGCTCAAAATATCATCGTTTCTTCAAAGCACATACCTATACAGAGGTACAAACACGGCCACAAAAGTTGAGGAACTTCAGACACAAACACGTGTTGTTGACCAGAGATGGATTATTTTGCAATATATGTTTTTTTTGTCTAAAACAAAATGACATTATTGTTCACATTTCATCTAGCATTACGGCTAACCTTTAGCTGGTCTGGGCTATTTTTACACAGCAAAGATTAAAGGGCGTTATGAGCTACTTCTCAGTTTGGTCAAAATAAAAAAAATAAAAATGACCCACGTTAGTGGGACTTTAAAAATCCACTGTCATCAGAAATTCAAATGGAGGTTTAGGTATTTTAATCTTCACTCTCCTTTATCTCTCTCCCCCTTCCTCTCCCGCTCTTACCCCCCTCCCCTCCACCACAACACACCGACCCACACACACACACACCTCTGAAATTTAGGCCGTTTCTTTCTTGAACTGCAACAGACAATTAAGTCAAGCTAATGTGAGTGGACAGGCAGCTACTTCCACGGCTGCCAGACACAATATGCCATAATTACACATTCACTAAATGCAAACTTGTGTAAAAATGTTGTCTTCTGTTCGAATCTACCGCCCGACAGAATAAAGGGTCGTGGGCTGAGGCTATGAAATTTCTCAAACGGGTTGGGGGTTACAACTTCTTTTTTCCTCAGAACAAACTACGTACAAATGAAGGTCATTAGTTCTACATATATTTAAATATATATTTATTTATTTATTTATTTATATTATATATATTTATATATATCACATTTACATATATGTATATATTTACATATATGTATACATATATACATAAATATAGATACATACATATATATTTATATATGTATGTATATATGTGTGTACATAAATATATATTCACTTACAAATGTATTCATGTTCTATTGCCAAAGGCTGTTAACTTTCCCAGACTTTTATTTTGAAAGGGTTCCTTTGCTCCTCACATTTCTTCACTACCGCCATTTACTTCTGAAGCATCAGCTCTGCGAACCGATGGCTGAGTACTTTACATTTTACTCTGAATTAAACAGTATGTGTCTTTTCTCAACCTTGTCCTTCACACAATGGATATCTTAAACCACTGCACCACCGCGTTCACACTTTTGGCTACATCTGTGTAAAAAAGTACTGCATAATTACAAACGTACAGTCTTTATAGGCTGCTGAAGGACCGGTGTGCGATGAATGAGCTGTTCTAATGAGGAGGCATTAGAACGTACACAGAATGCATTCCTCAGACAAGAGGGTGTCCAGCACCTCGTCTGGAATAAAAGGCCAGCAGCCACTGCTCTATAAAACACACAGAGTCCTTCACACTGGGGAATTTTTTTTGCATTTTATGTCATTCCTCAGCCTTCTTGGCGTAGGCTAGCCATCGCAACTTTAAAGAAGGCCTGCAGGGGTCTTGACTTTCAAGGTGGTCCTATTAAGGATCATTAGGTTTATAGTGCTCCTTAACAGCGCTGACTTCCCGGATGACCTAAACTGCTACTCTGGTTAGGTCATCTGCCAACAGGAACAACAAAAACTCTATTATTTTAATTTTTTTTTTTCTTTCAAATAAGTGTCTGCCTATAAAGGTGTTTCAATGCTGCAGCAGTAAAGGTTAAAAGAGCAAACACTCGTACCAGACACAT
The DNA here is from genome assembly GCF_000523025.1 of Cynoglossus semilaevis. Taxonomy (NCBI): domain Eukaryota; kingdom Metazoa; phylum Chordata; class Actinopteri; order Pleuronectiformes; family Cynoglossidae; genus Cynoglossus; species Cynoglossus semilaevis. The sequence continues at coordinate 11,694,372 of NC_024311.1, read as the reverse complement.
TTTTTGTAAATGACACACAATGTATAGAATCACATGTAAAGACAAGATACGGCGCAGGAGGGGCGTGCGTGTTTATTTACTTTATCTCATATCTGAAAATCGACACAGAAAAAACCAGTGGCTCTCGTATCTTGGTACTTAGTTCAGTCTGAAGGGTAAGCGTACCACAATTTGCCGTAAAATTGAGCCCCAAAAGAAGTGGAAAGTTAAATCCACAGTAATGGAACCACAGTATTATGATGTTGTGCTGAACTGCAGTGACACCTCAAATGCTATTACCATATAGCTAGCTGTATGTACAGTAGCTATAGTCCTGGACTAGATACGGTAAGTAATTCAGCTAGCCAAGATAATTCTTAGTAAAGGTAAACTGACAACAGAAGCAGAGATATTCTTTCCTTAGCTGTGTTAGCGTTGGTCATTTTCTGGTCACATAAAAAAATACTTGGTCATTTTCTGGTCACATAAAAAAAATACACATCATTTTACAAAAAAAAAAAAGCTGCTAACAGTCTTAGCTGAAACCTAAACCTTTGTGACAGTAATAGCCGTCAATCACTAAATGTCCAATTGTAAATAAAAGAGCATCACGTTGCACTAAAAAGACAAATAAATCAACTCCCTTAACGACTCATAAAAAAACAAAAGAAAAATCACTGATGCCTTTCATCTACAGAGGCGTGAGTTCATTGTTCTATAGACTTCCATTCAAAGCCACCCTGGTGGCTAATCAATAGAGCTGCTGCTTCCTTGTCAAACTGAAAGCCTACATCCGTCTTGTATGGGACTGATGGTCCGGACTGCACTTAGTTGTTAGCTAAAAGGATCTGGTCGCAGCTCGGAACACAGAAAAACCACTGGCTGCAGAAAGTGAAGTGAAAAATCCTGAGCATCACTCCAGTTTCAAACCTGCATCCCAGTCATTAAAGCAGCCATTAGCAGCAAAGGGCCTGTTAATCTCTAGCTGCAGGGAAGGAAACTCACTTTCAAAGAGCCAGGACCATTCTAAGAAACTGCTCCGTCCCTCCCCAGCCCCCGCCCCCTTCGTCCTCCTCCTCTTTTCTAGGCTCAGAGCCTTTATGTTGACATCTGTCTACCACATTCCAAGCACAACTCCTTATCCATACCTGCAGGTTCGACACAAAAGGCCGATTCTTCCCCGCATAACAAAAGCACAATATTACACTTTTGGAAGTTGTCAAGTTCTTATTACTTTCCCGGTGCCTTTCCAGAATGTTTGCTAATTACACATCAAAACTTAAAGTAAAGTCTCCATTATTATCTAAAAAATATATTTTCTACATGTTGGCCCCTAATCTATTTTCTGTATTGCTCATTGGTCCAGGCAGAACAGCTAAGATACTGTTACGTTCATTTGACACCACTATGGTTTATAACAGCACGGCATAGAAAATTCCCACGATGCACCACGGAACAAACATTCAGCATTTACTTACTCAGAGTGGAACCTGGGCCTGTTTGGTTGAACACAACGTGGATATAATCACAGGAATTGAAGAAAGACACGCCTGAAGGTCTGTTTAGGTGTTTAGCCATCTGTCGCCTCCTAGTGGAAGAGAATGAAAGCGATTTTGTCACTGCTGAATGCACGAGCAAAGACACATTATTTATTTGAAAAATAAATAATAGATTTCAGGCCAATTAAGTGAAATTAGAATTGTTCATTTGTACATTTGTCCTCACTGTACATTTGTCCTCACTGTACATTTGTCGTCTCTCACAGCAACAGTGTGATGCTGTTTTCTGACTGCATGGAAATATTTTTCAAAAACAAACCTGTTACCAGAGAATTATCTTGCTAATCTCAGCACATGTAACTTGTGTGGATGACTGTTTGGAAAAAATGGGCCTTTGGTTGAGCCTGGACTGCATGGAAATATTTTTCAAAAACATACCTGTTACCAGATAACTATCTTGCTAATCTCAGCACATGTGACTTGTGTGGATGACTGTTTGGAAAGAATGGGCCTTTGGTTGGGCCTGATTTTTTTTTCTATACTGTATCAGTCCCATATGGTCTAGCGGTTAGGATTCCTGGTTTTCACCCAGGCGGCCCGGGTTCAACTCCCGGTATGGGAATGAGCTTTTCGTTATAAAACTGTGGTACAAAGACTATTCTATAGATATCCTAACATGATAGCCTAGCCTGCTAACAGTATACCCATTGAATGAATTGATTTTTTTTTTGTGATTGGCATCACTGGTTTATACAAGACACAGTTGTTGTGTTTGTTATTATGGTAGAAAAAAGGGTTCAATTAAGAAAGTGAGAAAATGTGGGTGGAAAAGTGAGAAAAGTCAATTATTGATTATATATATATATTTAATAGTAAATAAATTGGATCCAAATGTGAATTGTGAATTTTAGGTTTTTGATGTTAACTGATCGTGGTCATCATTAGAGATGAAGTTCTTGGCTGTACAAGTTAGTAGAAGTCAACACAAAAATCTGAAAAGAATAGCTGCACGAGTCAAGCATTGGGTGTGTGGGTGTGTGTGCGCGCTCCAGTTCGTGTTCGTGTGTGTGTGTGTGTGCCAGCCATGTGTCCTCTTCAGTGTGATCACAATCAAAGCTCTGTGGAGGGCCGCTCCACTACAGGACTTGATAAAGAGACACAGGCAGAGAGAGAGAGAGGGAGAGAGAAAGTTGGAAGAAAAAACATGGTCTGATTTGTGGAGTGTGCCTCACACCCTTCTGTGGGTCTCCCCCCTCTTGCCTCTTTCTTTCTGCCGTCTCCTTCCTTTCTTTTGGACCACTCTGATGTAATCCTCAGGCCTCCACAGGCGCAGCTGCACAGCGAACCAGCCTTGCCTCCTTCCCTCTCCTTTTCTCCAAAATCTCTTTCTCTCCTTTCTTTGCACTTCCAGAGGCATGCGAGGCGAGGCGACGCGAGGGAGAGGAGGGCACTCAGACACAATCGGGGTCTTTTTCTTCCCTGAAAAAGAGGAGGGGGGCTTCTGCCTCACATCTCCTTCTGTCGCCCCCTCTACTGTACAGTACTGTAGGCAGTTGGGTGGGTGCGTGGCTGCAGCAGCACAGTCCTGTTGAAAGGGCAGCAGAAAGAGGCAACTGCAAGTAAATACCAGAACCAGATGGTGAGTTTAGCTGCAAACACTTTAAATAAGCGTGAGCTGGAATTAACAAAAACTGACTTTTATATTTGGGGACATGACATGAGGAGAACAGCTAACAGCTAAAGGTCATATAAAAGAAATGTAAATGGCCATATGGTGGCAGACGTGAGGGGAAACTGGCACCGGGAGCAAAAACAACGCCATCAAAATTGAGGTCTACAGAAAACGTGGCCTAATTTAAATAATCTATATATCATTAAAATATTCATTAAAATAAAAATCAGAAATAGTTGCTAATAGTTGATAAAAAATTAAAATAAAAATCAGAAATAGTTGCTAGTTACTAATAGTTGATAAAAACCTAAAACACTGTGAACTACATTATTTGAAAAAAAAAAAGAAAAACACCAAAAAAGGCAAAACAAAATGTAAATAAGACATAAGAGAAAAACTGGAAAACAATGATAACAAAGGGACAAATTACATTAAATAAGCCAAAAATAATTGGCCAATGTAAGTTAGCTTGAATGAAAGTAAAATTAAAATCTGTAATAGATAGAACTGCCAAAAGTTACAGCCAAAGGTTTGCCAAAAAACCTACAAAAATAGCTACTAGTCAGTCAAACCAACAACATATCAACAGTCACATTAGTTGTTAAACTGAAAAACTCTACCAAACAAAAAACCTATCAAGTCGAAAGATTCATTTGTAAGTATATTTACAATTCAAAATAAGACAATAAAACTACTTCATAGATATTCAAAAAAACAGCAAAACAATATCCAAAGCCATGCTAACCTAGATAGCTAAACATTAGCTCAGACTTATCGTAGCTAAACCCTGTTTTACAGTGGACTAGTGAGTGAGTCTTAGATAAGCTAAGAATTATTCCCATGTTCCCTACATTAGTCCATTCTTTAAAAACACTTGGGGAAGGAGGAGGGGGGGGGTATGTTACAAAGGACCTTGATCAAAATGTCATGCTTTGGTAAATGTCAAACTGTGAATAAACAAACTGTGGACCATATATTTCCTTCCAAAAAAAACCATCATTTACAAAATATGACTCATAAAAAACAAGACCCGGTTCTCCTCTCCTGGTGTCTCCGACCTACCTCCTGCAGGGCTTCACTTATTTACCCAGAAGGCTTTGTTCATTTCAAATGCACAGCCGATGCTTTATAGTAATCCTCTAATCATACGGGCGTCTTCTCCGCTGCATCGGCGTACATTATTCTGAAACGTGAAACGCCATCAAAGAGCAGCCAGCTCCTGTGAAACGCCTGCAGCTGCATTTCCTCTGTGTGACAACCAGAAAAGTCCCCCACGGTTGACCCCTGCCCCAACCTGAGGAAACCACTTACCCCTGTGTGTGTGTGTGAGTGTGTGTGTGTGTGTGTGTGTGTGTGTGACTGGTGGTGGTGGCAGGTTAGGGTCAATCAGCCATTGTTTGTTGATATTCCAAGTGAAAGGTGAACCAGCTAGTGCTCCTGGGAAACATACATGTTGCTTCCTGTGTCCATGTTTGTAGAACCCTCTAAACTAAAACTCTTCAGACTGAGTCAAACACACGTACCCGTGTCTGAGACCAGGAGACGAAGACCACACTCGCATGCTAAAGGCTATCACGTCATTAGCTTGAAAGTACTTTGCACTGAGCCCAGGAAGCTCAGAAAATTTGTAATGTATGTTACAGTAAAGTTAACCAGGGGGTGCCACTGCGGAGTTGGTTGGAACGACAAACTTTATCCGACAACACGGCTAACAACAGACGTAGCTTTGCCGTAGCTGTTGGAAGTCTGCCGTGGTACGTTAGCGGACCACTGGGTGCTAACCCTGGAACAACAGTTGGTTTTGCCCGTTGCTTCTTAACTACATCTAAAACTCTTAACTCGTCCTTCACTACTTCTCCGATGTCTGTCTGAGCTTCGTCTTTCTAACGGCCACATCTCCAACGTCCATTATTCAGAACAAAATTCTAACGTGAAACATTAGGTTCATATCTTCTCTAACCGAGTGTATTAAACACCAGTGTTTTAGTTGTGGAGGTGCAGGACCTGTTGGTTATTTATTGTCTGATTCATCAGAACGTGTCTGTGTGGGTTCTCAGTCATCCAGGTCACAGGGCAACTGGACGGAGTAGGTTTCCTGAAGACGTTCCACCTCTCACCCAAGAGGCTTCTTCAGTTCTAGCGTTCTAGTTTTATCATAACATCACACTGATGGGTTGACAACTCCTTAGTGTCCAACCCATCTCTACAGTACACCTGTACATCTGTTGATCTGCCCACATGGAGCTGAGACCCAGACCTAGTCCATGATGGACTGGTTAGCAGCTCCACCTCCTTGAACTGTATTTAAACGTATGAACTTGCACTGATTTTCACATGTTGATCTACGACAGCTGTTTCATGCCAGACCTCCACAGGCCGGCATTAACTCCACTGACTTCACCGCAGGCACCAGCCATCAGGGCATCACGAGCACCAGACGAGTCCAGTATGTCCAGAACAATGAGGCCAAACTGGCCTCTGTCTTCAGGCTCTTTGTGAAACAAATCCAAAGCTTCCCTTTCTTGGTTCTGCGTTTGTCTGGGTGAAACGCTGCAGCCCAGACACCGATGTTGCCAACAGGCAACTGGCCAGGCCACCCAGGGCGCACACACTCACAC
>NC_024311.1:11658877-11669253 GCF_000523025.1 Cynoglossus semilaevis | reverse complement strand
CACACACACACAGCCAAGCTTCCATCTCTTCCTGGCCACCATCCCCTTCCTCTTCCTCTTCCTCCGACTGCTCTCTTTGACCTTCTTCTTTCCGCCTCACTTCCACCTCGCTGCCATCCCACTATCTGCCTTTCAATATGAACGACTTCATTTCCTCTGGACTCTTCTTCTGGTCTCTCTGAGTCGCTGCAGTGGTACAGTTTATTATCATCCTACTGACTTGAGTTCATGATCACAAAGACAGCGACAGACGTCACTCAGGGTGTGAACCAGAGTTGGTCCATTGGTGATTCGTCCACTTGACTTTGTTACTATACTGTTGTGGTCGGCCTACTGTACAAACCTGCATTTTCATCACTAGAATTAAAACATTAGACTCAACACAATGAACATCACTGAAGACTCTGACGCCCTGAAACAAAATGTTGTGATTTTTGTGACTTGACAGATGTTACATAATGTCTTATTAAAACAATGTAAACAACAATGAACTTCACAACAATCAACAAGTATCTGTGTTCGCCTCCGTAACTTCACACTTTCATAATGCCAACGTATGCCTGTCCATTCATCACAGCGCTTCTCTTTAGCAATATTAGCACAGATATTAGCATAGTGAGGTCTTAAGGATTAACGGGACATGAAGGCCACAGGTAGCCGGTCTCCCCCCCGGCCTGGTCACAGGGGGTGGTGTCAAAATTGCTTTTTTTTAAAAAAAAAAAAAAAAAAAAAAAGCTGCTAAATTGAATCTGTCGTCTGACCTGAACCCTAATGAGGAAGGGAGTAGTGGAACTTAGTCCACCTCATCCTCATTGTTCCTCACCCTCCATGTTCATTATGTTGGACACCATGTACATCAGTCTTATCCTAAACCCCCGGCCCCTGCCAGGACCATTATGACCCGGAGACGCTGACCTATAACCTTGAAAGGTCACCCCGGTCCATGGAGCAATCACAAACTGCTAACCGCAGGTCTACTTCCGAGATAATGAGCTTGCCCAAGCTTAGTTTAGCTGCGCTGAGCTCATGAGAACCACGATTAGGACAGTCTGCGATGGACGACCGAGGGGAAGACGGGGGGGGGGCCTCGGGGTGCTACAGTAATCCAGAGTTTTAGCAGGATGAGCACTACTGTGGCTCTAAAAGTATCTCGTCTGTCAAACTGATTGTAAAAATCCAATCCAGCATCACCCTCCTCCCCCACGCCCTCACTGTCATCTCCAAGTCCTGTACTCTACGACCCCTGACTTGTGTGCTGTCAGCAGTGGCTACCACAACAATGCAAGTGCAATACAACTGCACCCACACCTACAGCAGTGTAATGTAATATCACAGTAACAGTTCCATCCTCCTCCAGGTGGTTGTGGAGTCTGTCTGATGGTGAGAAACATGCTGAATTAAAGAAAGGAAAATGGTGGATTTTAATAATAACAGGAAGAATAAACATGAATGTTGGAGCTAGCATTAGCTTCAACAGTCCTGGCAAAGACACCAGAGCTAGCATTAACAACAACAATTGTGATACAAACAACAAAGTTAATGTTAGCTTCAACAGTCATAGCACAGACACCAGAGTTAGCATTAGCTACAACAGGTCAAAAAAGTCCTTCATTGGTGAACATAACTGTTTTGTTTACTTTTGTTTTGTTAACTTTTAACTGCAAATTAGATATTAAATATTTTAGATATAATATACTTAGATATAATACACTTAGATATAAAACCAAATATGTTTCATCCACATTTCTTTAGCAGACATGTTCAACTTTGTTCAACTAACCTGCTGTTAGCTATGTAGCTGTAAATGTAGCTCCAAATCCTTAAAACTTGTTCAAATGCAGGCACTTACTGACAAAAACATGACAGTTTAGTTTATGTTTACTATATTTATTTTTTACTTTAAATGATCAATAACAAGATACAAATGTAAGAACCTGCCAATCCCTGCAGTCAGCTGTTCACCACTCCATCAAAACTCCATCAACTACTCACACTCACATAAACACGGGCGGTCAGACACACAAACACAAACACACAAACACAAACGCACAAACACACACACACCCACAGGACAAAGATACAAACAACCTAAAGAAAGACCATCAGTTTTCATCAGGGAACAAACGCATGAGCTTCATGCTGTAAGGCAGGAACACTAACCACTCTACCATTGCGTGGCTCGGGGCCATTCATGTCACTTTTAAGAAAATGAACAACAACATTTGTCTTAAGCTTTAAGAAAATTAAAAATAAAAGTCCCCTGATTCTACTCATGTCTTTTTATTTTTATTTTTTTATATGACACCAGTGAGAGTGCAGCCTCCAACTTCAACACTCCATTAGTGTTGATGCAGCTGGTTTGAGTTTCTTCACATACTTGACTGCTGTGGTCATCTGCCACTAAAACAACCCAGAAACATCACAATCCTCACCCCCCTCCCTGCACCCCTCACCCCTTCATCCCCCACCACCAATTGCTGGACTGATGTTGTGACCATGTCTGGCATCGAACCGCAGCCACATGAGTTCACTCAGGTTTGTCACCAACCACAGATTAAAAACCTCGCCGTGTTTAGGAGCCGGGGTGGAGACAAAGAGCGCGGGGCAGGTAAAGGAAGGAAGGAATGCCCGGACCTGTGCAGGACAGATGCATGGCTGCGCAGATGGATAGATGGAAGGCAGGCAGCTATATAGTCACATTCCTGGAGCCAAGACTGGCTTCATTGTCCTGTGTGTGTGGGAACCTCTGAACACTTCCTTTAAGAGCGATTAACAGGAAACCTAAGACACTGGATTACTGACCCTTCTCATGTTCACCTCAACCTGCTGCAGATCAAGCCGTTCAACTCCCAGACTCATCTTCACACACACACACACACAGATACACACGAGCACAAGCATGTACGCACCAGTATGGATGGAAAAAAAATATCAGCTGATCATCATCATCATCATCATCATCATCATTAATGTATTCACATCACCAACAGCATTCTGGTGTTCTCTGGTGACAGACAGAACAATAGAACCATCAAGAACAGGCAAACAAAGGCCCGGGGGCCGGATGTGGCCCGTTCATCCGCCTCGCCAAACTGTTCCAAATTGTATTATTTATTTATATTGTCAATATACTTTTGCCTTTTACCTATTATTTATATTGTCATTATACTTCTGCAATACTGACATTTTCCCAATATATGGCGTATAAAAGGTTGAAAGCATCTTAGAATTTTAGCCTTTATGCATGACTTTCACATGTCATTTATCTTGTGGCCCACGAGTCAAAAAGTGTCCACGCCTGATCAAGAACAATAGAACCATCTAGAACAACAGAGCCATCTCCAGTTTTCCTGCAGCCATCCTTGTGTTGTGGAGTCATATGCGTTTATAGCCACTGTGTGTCCTTATTTATGATCTTACATCACACCACAGTTCTAAATGAGACGGCAGCCCTGCTGGCTGAACCAGGGGGCTGCAATCTGAGGCTCCTGAGCCACACGAGGCTCTTCAGCTTCAGAACAACGGACGCCTTTAGCCCCACTAAAAGTAAAACAGAAGTATGGTAAGTTGTGGCTGTAGAAATGTGTTTAAAACCATTCTAGATGTCACATTTAATTTCCAGCTTGCTTGCTAACAGCAAAAGAATAGAATGTTTAGGTGAAGCATGCAGTTGACTTCAGGTTACTGAATGTGATGTTAGCGAGTGTTTAAAAATGATTAAATAGAAATTTTCATTTTTTTATATACTTAGGTTCTTAAATCTATACTGTGACTCAGTGCCATCGATAGGGTTAGGGTTACAACCCTGTGTCTTAATGACATGCTTGGGCGTCATAGGCCTGTTGTCGCGACTAGAAGAAACATCTGTTTAGAAATGTCAGAAGTCCAGGATGAGGATGTATAAAATTTTGATACAAATTTGTATTCACAGATTCACTTCTCAGGTCTGGAAGATGGCTCCAAGAGACGTCTTGGCTCAAACTGACTAGACAACACCTGCCAACCAAATTTTGCGGACCCAGACTAAACCTTTTCTCTGGACTGGATGCTGGAGTCCCTGTCGAGACCATTTGTCACAGTCCTATAGCCAACAAAAGCACAATCCAGATAATTTAAACATGACCAATTTCTGGCAAAGTTTCAAAAGTTGGTGTTTACTTTCTCCAAAATAACATTATTTACAAATAGATGATACGTAGTATTTTGTGTTTGGGCCAACGTCCAGGTAGATGATACGTAGTATTTTGTGTTTGGGTAAACATACAGGCTACTCTGTTTACTTTTTGTTTTTAATCTATTGAACACTGATCAGAAACAGCCAGTTTTCAGAACCGATGCTCAGGAAACAGCACTTTGACCGTGTATATGTTGGCAGTCAAAGAGCGTTCCTGTCATCTGTGGTTAGACACTGAACCTGTAACCTGTTAGCACTTGGACTTTATCTAATTATTGGACATTTTAAGACAAGGAAACTCAAAATCAAACTATGTTTGTTTTGTTATTCAGAACTATTGTAGAAGGGTCCGCTTATCAGACAGGTGGGAGGACCGGAACCATTCCAGTCACCTAGCACTTTATTTTAAAAGGTTTTAAACAGTGTGGAAAATAATCCATAATAACTTACTATAAGAATAAAAACTGTGCCGAAGAGAATTTTAAAAAAGATGTAAAGTCACATTTGCCAAAACTCAGAATTAGCGAATAAAAAAAGGTCTTTACTACAGTAGTTTGGTCAGTCAGTGTTTGTCGTTGTCAGAATCACTAAAATGACATTTGGTTTATTTAAATTTAAAATGTGAAGTTGTAAAATTCACTGTTTAGGATTCTACTAAAAGCTTAGCCAAAGAGCTAATAGTAGTTAGCTCTGTCAAACCCTCTCCTGCTTTAAGTTTCCTAAAAGTCCTTCAAACGTCAGGGACTACGAGTATACTCGGGGTTTTTTTTTTTTTGCCAAACATTTCTTTTATACTGGTGACACAACTCAGGGCCAGTAAAGTGTCTCAGTTTACATGTGGTCACGTTAGCCGTGGACCAGACCATCAAACCTTCTGTTCAGAAACTCGACCTTCTGCCCACTAAACACAGCAGCAACCCCCGACTTACTTCTGTAAAAGAACTCTGCTCATGTGCGCCCGCACAAAGGAAGCCTCGTGTCCACTTTGTTTGGATCTTGAACAGAGCACAAGCTGCTTCGTTGAACGACTTAAAAAGCCTTTCCATTCTACAGCGCCTCTCAGAGGACACGTTTACTCTGTCCACATTAGCCCCTGTTGTCAAGAAGCATTCTATGAGCGGATCTTTGCTGCCATCTAGTGAGAAAAAACTGCCTCGTCACTAAAACGACAATGAAACGTCATCAATTCTCTTCCAATTACAAACGGCTCTGGTTGGTCTTAGTAAAAGGCATCGGAGAGCTTCTTTGAAAGCCATTAGTGCAGCGTATTTAACTTCTAAAAAATATATATATATTAATAACATTTCTTGTAAAACTAAATGGCGTAAATGTTTTTTTTATATGTCGTTGTTGTCTCTCCGTCTTCAAGAAATCGGCCCGTGACACCACATGTAATTCTGAACTCTGATTTATGATTTAAAGAGCAAACATATTAAAGGGGGTTTGAAATATCTGTTACCAAACCAGCAGGTGGCAGTAAAGTTGTCTAAATAACGATGAGATTTGTTTTAGATGTGTTTAAAGCACAGAAGAACAAAACTACTGAATCCATTCATGTACAAGCATTACATGTAGTATCCTGTAGTACATGTAGTACCCTGAAAGTTGCTGAAACAAATACAAGCCTTTATTATTATTATTATTATATTTAATAATCAAATGCTGATAATTGATAACGATTGTTCCAGACGATGATTCCGAGTGATTGAATTATTAAATGGGAAACATTGAGATATTTTGCTTCACAGAGTTGGTAGATTTAAAGTCAAACATTTCACAAATTGATGTGATCTATGTATTTTAGGAACGTTATGACTCGCCCTTCTTTATAAGGTCTAATATGTTGACATGTTATGGTCCACAGCGTTCAATACTGTACCGTATATCTATATCATATACTGTATATCTGGGAATCTGATCTGTAAAGTAACCGTTGCGACACGACCCAGACTGTCCTCTCCCAGGTTCTGTCTCTTTACAGGATGAAACTATACATCTGATATAATAAGAAGAAGTAATCTGCTGGATGAATGTCAACTCATATTTCGGGGACTTAAAGAGTCTCCCGCAGCCCTTTCTGGACCTTTGACTAAAATCTGGCTGATCTGAATGACTTTTTGATGAACTGTCCAATTGGACATAATTCAGTAGAATGGAGCAGCACACGCACTTGACTCAGCACATCTGAACAAAAGCTCAACACGGGGAGTTAGACAAAGGCAGATTGACTGCAGGGGAACTGCATTAGTAGGTATTAAAGTATAAAGTATGGATGCCAAACAAGTGCCAAAAAAGTTTACACGCTCAGACACTCTTTTCCATTAACCTCTTGTCTCTGTTTCACACTCCTAGTGGCATCTTTTGTCAGTTCTTCTGCCCTTGTTTTTCAAGGTTTTTAATAGGGGTGTCCAATATTAGCATTTTTCCAAAACACCATATGCTGATGTTGTCCAAACATTTAATTTACAATTGTGTTATCAAACGATACTGATATATATAAGAAGTTTCTACCTGCTCACTAAGGTGATGACCTCTAGGTGGAGCTTGTCATGTATTTAATATTGTCTCCTTCCCAGGGCTGTTAATGAAAAAACCTATCCTTCCATTTAGCTATTGTTCTTTTCCAAAAAGCGAAACTTATATCGAAACAATCCCTAACCCTTCGTGATCATTTCTCCACGTTAAATATGTTTATTTACACATTTCTCTTCTAAACCTGAAGGTTTATTTCCTTTCAGATGTTTAGCTTCTTGCCATCTCACAATAATTTCACTCCAGCAGTTAGCTTTGAGGCTAATTCAACTTGCAGGCTTCGACGTTTCAAATGCGTACACTTTATCAGATCATCCCAACGTTGCGCTAAATTCATTTTTCCCAAATCTCCTTTGGAGAGGCTATTAAAGTGGTGAAAGCACGGCAGTGCAGAGGGAAATAAGAGCAAATTGAAAGACGCTTTCAGGGAAGCCTGTTGTGTCAAAATATAATTAGTGCTCTTCAGAAAGCATTTGTAGCCGTGGCCTCTGTAAATCCCCGGGGCATTCACTGTTAGCTCTATCTATTGTCCCCGCAAACCCAATTACCCAAACAGAATTATGGACAGCCAATATTGAAAATGGTTATTATGGTCTCCTAAGACACGCAGGTGACTTATCTGCTGTTTGTACGAAGCCCTTTTCCTTTGTGCCGTTTCGTACTTTCTTTTCCAAACACACGGAAGTGAACTCTGACTTTGTGAACAAGTTTCACGTTTTCATTGTTTGTCTGAGATGAAAATGTCTCGATGTGGAAACGCGAGTTGGAAAAACATTTTAGTGTCTTAATAAAGTCTTAAAATATTTGTTTGTGTCGATCTTTTTCTCAGCGTTACCTAAAGGGAAGTCAGTTGGCGTGACTTGGACGCAGAGACTAGAGTAATAATGAGGTTATCCCAGATTTCTATCATTATTAGTTAATAATTGGGTGTTGTAATAATTAGCGATGTCCGGTCGACCGATAATATCGGCTCGATATTAGCATAATTATGTAATATGGGTAATATCGGTAATAACGTTAGCGGTTTTTCCTCCGATAATGAAAATCCGATAACACAATTTTAGGGACTCTTTGTCCATAAAGGGACATTTTTCAGGTTCCTTCAAAGAAAGAGGGTTTTTTAAGGTTTATGATTCAGGATTACGGTTGGGTCAGGGATTGAGATTGTTATGCATTTGTAATGGTAAAGGTTAAGGTTAAGGTTCGGGATTAGGGAATACATTATGTCAATGTGGAGTACTCACAAAGTACTCTAAAACCAGTGTGTGTGTGTGTGTGTGTGTGTGTGTGTGTAAACCCCAGCTGCTCTCTGTCGGCCCTTCTGTTGTCTGGTCTGAACTCATTTAACCTAAAATCCAATCAGATTTGTGCAGAGACTGGAGAGCTTGTCAGATGTGTTTTTCAGCTCCCGCTGGACTTTTCTGTCAGATGTTCGACTTCACTGCTGGAAATGGCACCAGAAGACGACGAGGACAATGCTAAGGGCTGGGGTTTTTTTAGCTCAAGCTAAATTGTCTGAATGTGCTGTTATGTGGCTTTTGTCACATTTTCTTAAAGGTAGCCATTTGATGTGACTTCTGCATATAATGACAAACACAGGACACAACAGGAGCTGTTTGGAAATAACATTTATTTTGGGTTTTTTTTCCCATAAAAAATAATCTCTGCTCCAATTTTTTGTTTTAAACAAAATGAATACTCTTTGCTTTGGAACAGTGTTTTCATCAGATGCAGCCCAAACTGGGATGTTGGATCTACAGCAGGTGGTAATGAACCCATAACCTTCTGGTTGGAGACAAGACGCCTTCCATTTTTTCATCTTTCTGTCTGACTTTAGTTCCACGTGCAGCTGTTATTTCTGTGTGTGTTAGCGTGATATCATGACGTGTCACATACGTGTCACATACATGTCGTCCACAACCACATCATGAAGCTGAACAGCCTTGAGCTGAGAGTTTTTAAATCTCGGTTGATTTGTATAACGCTCCATAAAGGTTCTAGAAACTTGACGGTGCCCCCTGCTGTCCGACATTGCCCGGCATCTCATTTTTTTCCACATGCTTTTGCAGATTGCTATCAGCTAACACTTCGGAGCATTAATGAGAACAGTAACGCGCACATTTCATTTTGATGACTCGACTTGATACGGGCTGAACCTCTTTCATTAGCACTAATTGAAGCATTAATTCAGCAGAGATAATGAACTGCTGAGGAACACAGGAGATAACAGCGCCATCTTTCTCGTCTGGCTTCACCGGAGCAGGGTTTGTCTGCTCATGGCAGTATGACTCACCAGGATTAATGTCACTCATTTCCTGTGGACTATAATCCTGCGAGGTGTGAACTATCACAACACTCTGGAATCTGAGCTTTTATTTTTTTTTATTTCAACAGTAAAAGGTTTCATCTTCAACTGAGGTTAAATAACACGCGTTACATTTATTAAAAATAATAATAATAAAAAACATTGTGAGAGATTATTCACAGCAGCTGCAGTGAGGTTTGGTCTCATTTGAGTCCAAACAAAAATCGATTTATTTTTGAGACAGAGAGCGATTCCCAAACTGTCCAACTGTTTTACCAATTACATTTTATGGGTAAAATTGGCCACTTGTTCCATATATTGCAAAATCCAAACCTGCTGTTTCACTATTTTGATGCCCCTCGCTGACTCACGGGGGGGTTGACTTTTTCAAACAACGCTGCATCGTAACACAGCTGCACACATGGAAAAAGCAACGGCTTCAAGTTCAGGATGAGAAACCATTTAATTGTGCGCAAACAAGAGAGAGAGAGACAGAGAGAGACAGAGAGAGAGAGAGAGAGAGAGAGGACAACATGACTGTACTGTACATCAGTCTAACACAGGCAGGACAGCACTGACATGGTAACGTTGAACTGTGTACATGTGTCAGTGATGGACGACTGACAGACAATCAAAAACAACATGGCGACCACCACTCCACCCACTGTACGCTGTCATGTTTTTTAAATTAAAAATGTGATCAAAAACAACATGGCGACCACCACTCCATCCACTGTAATTAAAAATGTGAGTTCCCTTTCACAGACGTAGAGTTTTAATGGGATGTTTATTGACAGCGGATATTTATTGACTCCCACCTGGAAATATTTTCCAGGACTTTTCCAGGACCACTGTCTTCAACAACGTTAAGCCGGGCCGCTGACCTGAGGTTGAAACCTCAACAAACACATGCTGGGAGGTGAGATGGTATTTTAAGCCAGAGGTTTTTCAGAGAAATTAAAACATTTTTTCCCCACAGCGTGTGTAAATACTGTGTATCAGCACATGGACGGTGGATATTTCTGCCCATTCATTAAAATACGTTAAACATTTTAATCTGATCAAGTCTTGACAGCGACACATGTTTTAACCTGTTTCCATTCCTAAAGCCGTGAGAAGCAGGGAGGAGAAATCATGTTCCACTTTCCCAGGACATTTGACCCTTTTTCTAAAATTCCAATTGTTATCCACGACTAAAGCAGTTGGGAATTCATTTTCCAGGTTTTCCAGGACATGTGGAAACCCTGCCTCAGCACCGTTTGACATGAGATCCAAATAAAAACCTGCAGAAAGACAGTGACGCTGGTTTGCAGTGAAAATGAACAAAAACTAAAACAAAACAATCCTCCAGAGTAGGACAACATG